>NC_135184.1:25251430-25553394 GCF_041146795.1 Maylandia zebra | reverse complement strand
AACCCTCAGTAGCCCAGCACTGATTTTCATGTAAGTAAAGGCTTTATTTTAACATTATAGCAATGCTGAAGAAAACATAAACTTATCACAGGACTTTGCAGGTTTTCACACCAAGTGACACAATTTTTTATGTGCATATTTAAATTGGGAAATCCCAAACTTGAACTCATTAAGGTTATGATCCTGGTCTTTTAGCACCATATCTGGAACAGTAGAAACCCATTTACTGCTAGCTCATTAGGACAAACCCAAACAGCTAGTGCTAAAACAGTGAAACTCATCTGCGTTCCAAATGTGCAAAACAAATGGGAGTATGAAATGAACACCGGCGCAAGGCATTAGTCCCCATGCTTGACTAAGCTAAATTAACGAAGTGTTTTGTGTAAACACACATGTACAGACAGCATTTGAATTTTTCCTGCAGATTAAAAAGAAAAACACAGAAATACTTTTTTACAGCCTTGAATACTCACAATCAATACCAAAAGTGGTGGAGTGTAAAAGTTTGAGAAAATAAAGGTGGATACAATTCAAAGGGGATTTTCTTTTTCTTCTCCAGTTCGATTAACAGCTACAGGCTTTGTGTGGCAGGTACTGTATCTGCATCTCACATCGCAATACTGACAGCTGCTATTGTTAAGATTTCATATCTTGCGAGTTCTCATGTTTTTCATTATTTAGTCCGCTGGCCAAAAGGTAATGGGAGGAATGGATTTGAGAGATGTGATGTTTTAAAAAGTTGTACCTGCTACTTCAGGTTCAGATTCCTGGTTCTGGCACTGTGCTTGAGTTTTACCAGTCACTTTTCCCCTTTTATCCTGGACCTCCTTTGTCTTTAGAACAGCCTTAATTCTTCATGGCATAGATTCAACAAGGCGGTGGAAACATATTTTCGAGATTTTGGTTCATGTTGACTTGATAGCATCATGCAGTTGCTGCTGATTTGCTGGCTGCACAGCCCAAAAGCACGCTATTGGATGGAGATCTGGTTATTGTTGTTATGGTCCCCATGTCTGCCCGGCCAACCCAGGCAACTCTTGCTCTCTCTCTCCTGTGTTCACTCAGCCTGGGCGGAGCTCATCGCAGCCTCCTGCCTTCGGCCCACGCACCTGTCCGTAATCACACACCTGTGGCTCATCATCCTGCTTTCTCTGGCTGCTTCTTAGGATGGTGCTTCTCGTTGCTGGACCATTGTACAACCCATGTTAGTGTAGCCTATTTGTGATTATCTCTCATCTGTGTGTAAATAGTTTTCCTGGACCCATCCCTTGAACCTCCTTTGGATACCTGAGCACGAGTGTTTGGCTGAGATGTGTGGCGTGTTGGCATGGAGCAAGTTGGAGACCGGAGTGCACGGAATGATCTACGAGCGACTGTGGAGTGTTTCCCTTTCCTGCCCTGTGGATACCTGAAGCCCCTGTCCATTCCCCTCACATCTGTATATAGTTCACTGATGTTGTAAATAAAGAATATTTGCTTAAAGTTCGGAGTCTGCACTTGAGTCCATTCAGTCAACCCTAACAATTGTGAAGGCCGTTTAAGTACATTGAACTAACTGTCAAGTTCAAGAAACCAGTTGGAGATCACTTGAGCTTCGTGTTGTGGCACATTATCTTGTGTGAATATTAGTTTCCTGTTCCTCAGCGATAGGAGCAGTACCCAGAGTGGTCATCTGTTGCCATACCCCTGTGCTTCGCGGTTTAAATTATTATACATTCACAGATGCTCTTCTGCATACCTTGGTTATTACAAGTTGTTTTTGAGTTGCTGTTGACATCCTATCAACTGAAAGTAGTCGTCTGACCTCTGACATCAACAAGGTATTTTCACCCACAGAACTTTTTTTGAGCATTCTCTGTAAGCCCCAGAGATGGTTGTGTTTCTGAAATAGCCAGGCTGGTTCGTCTGGCACCAACAGCCATGCCACAATCAAAGTTACATAAATAACTTTTCTTCCTCATTCTGATGTTGCTGCTTTGTGTTTAGCTAATCTGAAAGAGGTTAGTAAGAGTGATTTCCTACCTCAACAATCATCTCATAACCCACCATCATTTTTTTAAGAGCTGACGATTCTTTGGAGACATAACGTTGTTTTTATAATGCCATTTATACTTTACTTTGTGATACATCCGTATACCAAGTGTATTTAATTTTGCTACTTTAAGCACCTTGTCCTCATAATGCACTAATGTACTATGTACTGTCATAGTACTTCATGACTATGTAAAGTGTCTGTTTTAAAACATCCACTTACATAAGTCTATGAAGTAGAGAATGTACCTTTCAAACTTTACTTACCTTTTCTATCCCCCCTCTTGGCTGTCTTTGGGTGTTGTGATATCAGGGACCCTCTCTGGATAAATCGTTTACAGCTACTTAGGTTTTTCCACTACCACCATTTCAACTTAAGTATAGCAGCTGCGATAAAACAAACATGCTCTGCTTAACAATCAAGCCTTCATTTCCTTCAGTTTAGTAACTGCTGGCAGATAAATGTAGAAATTTGAAGTTAAATTTGTGGAAAAACAATTAATAGTAAATGACAGTGGTTTCTTTTCTCTCTGTTTTTTTCTAAGCTTTTAGGACAATATGTATGGTGGCCCCTAGAGACAAAGCACATGCAAACTCCAAAACACAACGGAAGTGCTCCAGGACGCTAGGGGCAGTGTTGAGCTCGATTTGCAAAATAAACGGCAAGTTTGTTGTAAACACATGGAGTTGGATACCGGTGGAAAACACCTGCAAGGATAGAACAACCACACTTTATAAGAAAGGTAATGTGTAAACTGTTGTTTGTTTGATTTGTTTTTAACTACTATGAACGCTTGGTTTATGGTGGAGTCAAATCTCACGTTAGCTAACAGTCAGTGTGCTTTGCTCAGAGGGAAGCTCAACACTGCCCCTAGCGTCCTGGAGCACTTCCGTTGTGTTTTGCAGTTTGTACATGCTTCGGAGTTTGTACATACTTTGTTTCTAGGGGACACCGTAAACATGTAATCGACATAAATTTTATAATAATTAAAATTCAATAACTCGTTTAGTTGTTATATTGGTACCTTTACTTCAATAAATATTCTGATTTTTCTACCACCAATGCTCTGTGATAAATGTGTAACTTCTGTGGAAGGAGGAGATTTGCCTGCATCTGCATAGAGACACGTGTCATCACTTGCCATCACTGGGTCCCATTTTCTTTTGAGTTTATTTGACATTATCACAGCTTGACAAATATTCACATTATGCACAGAGAATGTAAAGGCTTTAAATGTCTTAATAAATGCAGCAGACAAATAAATCCTTTCACTAGTAAGCACTCGATGCAAGGACACTGCGTACATTCCTGTTTCTTCGAATTTTGTGATTGCAGATAGTTGTCAGAGCAAAAACAAAGAGTCGGAAAGATTATCACGTCTCACTGATTCAGTGAGGTTCAGATTTGTCCGGTTTCTTGCATACAGTAATTCCAATTAAGAGAAGAAAATGTAGTACAAATGAAATGGGTGATGACTGAAAAATGTGCCCTTTGGCCCATCAAAGAAATATAATTCTGGCCTTGTCCATGAGCCTTTTAACTAATTAAACAGCAACAAATGTTACTCGCACATTAATTATGTCTTTTGAAAATTGAATAGAAAGGTATACAGAATGAATTCTCATTGTAAAAGAATTATTCATGGCTTGCCTGAAGGCTAAAAAGCTCTTTTTACTTTGAACAAGATTTTTTTTCTTTTTGTGCCTTGAATGAATGTTTATTTGCCAGGCAAATAGACATCTAGCCTGTCCTTTACAATTCATCATGAAACAATAGCCTGCGGGGATAAGAAATAAATAGCTCCAAATAATTCATTTAAACTAAAAGAAAATCCCCTCTCTGTTCTGGTTCACTGCTGGCAGCAAAGGCAGAGATAACAACCTGATGGCAGTGATTATAAACCATGTGCAGTAAAAGACCAGACAAAGGCTCGGTGTTAGCACAGACCAGAAAAATAATGCTGAATCTTCTCCTCAGATCAATGTCAAACAATTTTTATGACATTTTAGAGCCCTTCACAAAATAGTGCACCATGCTTTTTTATATACCCTTTTGTTGTCTTATCAATATGATGCAAAGTGCATTTTATTTAAAAGTGACTATTAGGATAAAGAATACTAAAGCATACAATTATGTTTGAGTCTTGCAATTTGCATTTGTTATGTATAAACAAATCATAAATGCAGCTACCGTACAATTATAATGACTGCAGAAGTCAGCTCTTTATGTGACTTGTGCTCTGTGGGAAGGCAAGAGCCCGCTTTTACTGTGATTGATGTCAAAATTTCCCTATAATTAATGTATTGTGATTTTATAGCTTCAGTTGCTTGGTTGGTAGCACCATATGTTCAGCACTGAAATCTCACGATGACTTTATGCCTCTGAGTGCGCAATAACACGGAATGATTATTACGGCGGTAATGGCTGAAGTGCTTTGGAAATATATAGTACAGCCCCCCTGTGTCACCGGCTTGCTTCGTGTGTTTGTCAGAGTCAGACCATCACTAGAAAACGCATCTTAATGATGTGCTGTTCTTTTTGAATGATCACTCGGAGGTCACAAAGTCACTGAAGATGAATCTCAAAAATCCACGACCGCGTCAAAGTTTTAAAGGTCACTGCTATGTGGTGAGACTAGTCAATCCAATGTCTATAGGGACGGCTAACGAAAGCTTTCATATTAGTTCCTGATAAATAACTAGACAAACACTGCTGCTATCGGTATTTATGCAACATTAATTCATTTCAACATTTTAACAGGTTGCTAATGATGACAAAGCGGCATTATTATGTTTGAGTAACTGTGTGTTTACATTCTCAGCGCTCCAGTCATGGCTACTGGGCAAAATGTTTAAAAGTGTGGGATTGTTTCACTACATTGAATTTAAAATGCAGCTAAATGCAGTTTGATAATGTGGCTGCTTAAACGGGGCGACATTAGCAACTTCAGGAAACACTTATGTTAGTCTTGAAAAATTGAAAGAGTGTAGCAAACCTAACCAGTGTAGCCATCAGTGCTAATAATGTGAGCCTCTTGACCTCAAGCCAAAGCACCAGTGATTTTTTTTTAAAATACAGTCTGTACTTTTTCACTAAAGACACAGTATCAGTTTAAATACTTCAAAAACACAGTGTATTGATTGTATTGTGCATTTGATACAGTGATGTGAATCTGATGTATGTACTGTGTGCTGAAAAGCTAATAGCTAGCACAGCAATAACCACTAACTGCAACCTCAGGTTGCGCGGGGAAAATTCCCTAATCAGTTGTTAAGTGGTTGCTAGAAACTGCTGTTATAAAAAGGGTGAACCAAAAAACGCTGAAACTAACACCTTTCGAAAGGTGCATCTTTTACTTTGAAGAACAGCTCCCGCTTCGCGTCACACTCATATTTTTCACAGTTTCACAACCTCTTAGTGAGAAGTTCCATACAAACTAATGTATAAGCAACCACAACAGTTGGCTACTAACCAAAACAGCCAAATAACCTGAAATCACTTCCCCCCCCTAGCAACCAGTAGTTTCATTTCCATTCATTCCAATGGGCCACCTTTTTTTTTTTTTTTTTACAGCAATTGTGTATCATGGATCCTTGCTCTAATTCCAGAAATTAGCAACATACGTTAGCTGCACATAGACATAGCAGCACAGATAAAGGTAAGATACCCATATTCCATCCATCTTCTTCCACTTATCTGGGGCTGAAGCTCAGAAAAGCCTAGACCTCCCTCTCCCTGGCTACCTCCTACAGCTTGTCCAGGGGAACAACAGCACGTTCCCAGGTCTGCCCCAGGGGCCTCCTCCCGATGGGACATCCCCAGAACACCTCACCCAGGAGGCGCCCAGGAGGCATCCTTGGCAGACACCCGAACCATCTCATCTGGCTCCTTTTGATGTGGAGGAGCAGCAGCTCTACTCTAAGACCCTCCCAGATGGCTGAACTCCTCCCCTCATCTCCAAGGGAGAGGCCAGCCAGCCTTTGGAGAAAGCTCATTCCCGCTGCTCTTATCCTCGATCTTGTTCTTTCAGTCACTACCTAAAGCTCATGACTGTAGGTAGGTGAGGGCCTGGCTACTAGGCACTCGCCCTCAGGCACCCTCCCCGGGCCTGGCTCCAGGGTGGGGCAGGTGAACTGTTCTCTGCATCTTCATCTCATAGGGGGCTTTTGAATCGTGCTTTGTCTGGTCCCACCCCAGGACCAATTTGCCATGGGAGACCCTACGAGGGAGCAAAAGCCCCCAAACAACATAGCCCCTGGGATCCCTGGGACACACAAACCCCTCCACCATGGAAAGGTAGCGATTCACAGAGGGGAAGGTAAGATATTTAAGAAATACAAATAAGTACAACCAGATACAAATAATTTGTGCATGTCTATTGCATGGGTAGATTATCTACCAATAAGCTTGAAGATTTAGGTGCTGTAAATTTATAAAAGATTAAGAGACTGTTAGCGGGACATAACTATAGTCATAGCCTGTTGTTTGTATATTCTGTTATTTTAATGCTGTTATACTCGATGTTACAACATTAGAGAATAAAGGTTTTATTTGTATTTTTGCAGTGGAGTTGAAGTTAAAATAGGATAAATGCATTCGATTCGATACATTCCATTCTACAGCTCTAGGGAACAGTAACTGTTCAAACAAATTCTCATATATTTACTGTTGAAATGCATATATATTAATGTAAACACATAGACAATGGTATATAGGGGTGGGGGAAAAATCGATACTGTGTAGTATCGTGATATTTTGTTTGCTAATAATGTATCGATACAGGGACAGCAGAAATCGATATTTTGTTACAAAAAAGGTTTTTGTGCTCTGACTTCAGAGCATGTTGATCCTCTTTCTGAGCAAGAATCCTGACATTCCTTCACTGTCCAAATGTGTTTAACTTTTTCTTTGGCAGCAATGAACATGACAGTTTACTTATTTTAATTTAAGACATGTTTTATTTTAATTAAGTTTAAAACTTTTTTATTTAATGTAAAATTATATTTTGTTTTAATTTACATTCAAATTCTTCAGTTGCTGAAGGGGCTGCATAGTTTTCATATTGCATAGTTCAGAATAGCTATAATTATACCAGATGGTTGCATTCAGTTAAGTTGGACTAGACTGTAATACAAACCGTTCAGTTTGTCAACAATAAAACTGACTGAAATGAGAGAAAGACTGAGTGTGAGACTTTGTTATTAGATAAAATGAATATTGATAAAGCTTACCTTTATGTACAGAATCTGAATATCGCAAAATATTTTTTAAAAATTGCAATAATATCGTATCGTGCGTTAAGTATCGTGATAATATCGTATTGTGGGATATATGGTGATTCCCACCTCTAATGGTATATGGTATGTAAATATTATAAGTCAGTGCATCTATACATTAATAATTAATTATCAAAGATTGATGGTCTGTCTCTTAATTGAAATTTGCCTGTAAGCACTACCAGAACTATCTGAAGTCTTTGTGTATCACGTGACAACCTGAATTTTGAACCTCCGCTGACACAACTCTGACTTACTCAAGGGTTCTCGTATTACTTATTTCTTTATAATTTCCTTCAAAGGAGCCAGTCTTTCTTGTATTTTTAAGTGCTCTCCAGTTATATTTTAGTTCTCCAGTATTTTAGTAGTATGGTAGTATTTTGCACCATCAAGGTGATTCCCAAAGAGCTTTTAGCTGAAAACTTGTGAAGCATGTTTTGTCTGTCCGTAAAAACGAGTATCTGTTCAAAGTGTTGTCAGCGTTTACGGAGGTGGTGACCAGTGTTGGGTAAGTTACTTTAAAATAGTAACTTAGTTACATTACTAGTTACAGTGGGGCAAAAAAGTATTTAGTCAGCCACCGATTGTGCAAGTTCCCCCACCTAAAATGATGACAGAGGTCAGTAATTTGCACCAGAGGTACACTTCAACTGTGAGAGACAGAATGTGAAAAAAAAATCCATGAATCCACATGGTAGGATTTGTAAAGAATTTATTCGTAAATCAGGGTGGAAAATAAGTATTTGGTCAATAACAAAAATACAACTCAATACTTTGTAACATAACCTTTGTTGGCAATAACAGAGGTCAAACGTTTACTATAGGTCTTTACCAGGTTTGCACACACAGTAGCTGGTATTTTGGCCCATTCCTCCATGCAGATCTTCTCGAGAGCAGTGATGTTTTGGGGCTGTCGCCGAGCAACACGGACTTTCAACTCCCGCCACAGATTTTCTATGGGGTTGAGGTCTGGAGACTGGCTAGGCCACTCCAGGACTTTCAAATGCTTCTTACGGAGCCACTCCTTTGTTGCCCGGGCGGTGTGTTTTGGATCATTGTCATGTTGGAAGACCCAGCCTCGTTTCATCTTCAAAGTTCTCACTGATGGAAGGAGGTTTTGGCTCAAAATCTCACGATACATGGCCCCTTCATTCTGTCCTTAACACGGATCAGTCGTCCTGTCCCCTTGGCAGAAAAACAGCCCCATAGCATGATGTTTCCACCCCCATGCTTCACAGTAGGTATGGTGTTCTTGGGACACAACTCAGTATTCTTCTTCCTCCAAACACGACGAGTTGAGTTTATACCAAAAAGTTCTACTTTGGTTTCATCTGACCACATGACATTCTCCCAATCCTCTGCTGTATCATCCATGTGCTCTCTGGCAAACTTCAGACGGGCCTGGACATGCACTGGCTTCAGCAGCGGAACACGTCTGGCACTGCAGGATTTGATTCCCTGCCGTTGTAGTGTGTTACTGATGGTGACCTTTGTTACTTTGGTCCCAGCTCTCTGCAGGTCATTCACCAGGTCCCCCCGTGTGGTTCTGGGATCTTTGCTCACCGTTCTCATGATCATTTTGACCCCACGGGATGAGATCTTGCGTGGAGCCCCAGATCGAGGGAGATTATCAGTGATCTTGTATGTCTTCCATTTTCTGATGATTGCTCCCACAGTTGATTTTTTCACACCAAGCTGCTTGCGTATTGTAGATTCACTCTTCCCAGTCTGGTGCAGGTCTACAATACTTTTCCTGGTGTCCTTCGAAAGCTCTTTGGTCTTGACCATGGCGGAGTTTGGAGTCTGACTGTTTGAGGCTGTGGACAGGTGTCTTTTATACAGATGAGTTCAAACAAGTGCCATTCATACAGGTAACGAGTGGGGGACAGAAAAAGCTTCTTACAGAAGACGTTACAGGTCTGTGAGAGCCAGAGATTTTCCTTGTTTGAGGTGACCAAATACTTATTTTCCACCCTAATTTACGAATAAATTCTTTACAAATCCTACCATGTGAATTCATGGATTTTTTTTTCACATTCTGTCTCTCACAGTTGAAGTGTACCTCTGGTGCAAATTACTGACCTCTGTCATCATTTTGAGTGGGGGAACTTGCACAATCGGTGGCTGACTAAATACTTTTTTGCCCCACTGTACTTCTCTCAAAAGTAACTCAGTTACTTCAAGTTACTCGTTACTTTCAAAGTAACTAGTTACTAGGGAAAGTAACTTTGGTTTTACTCAGAATTCTCTTGTTAATGTGTTTCTTCCATAACTTTGCCAGTCTTCTAGCTTGCTTACTTGCCACAAGTGCACTGTGCCACCTACCAATAGAAAGGAAAAGATAATGTGCATATTTCCACGAGAGAAATCCCACACCTGGACCGTCATTGACTGCTGCCATGATTCTAGCCTACCTCACAGCGTCATGTGCGCCTTTTACATCCAACACAAAAACTGCAGTCGTGGTGCTTTCGATTGTACTCAGAACTCGGAAATTCTGCCTTCTGAATAGGAAGATGTAGGTAACACCAGACTGCAGATGAGCTGCATACAGGGCTGGACTGGGACAGAAAATTGGCCCGGGCATTTTGACTAGAGACCGGCCCACCATTATAGGAAAAATCATAAAGCCTTTGAATGAAAATAAACACTGTTGTGACAGTGATGTTCACTGTTTTGATGGTATATATGCATCAATCTATCAATCGTTTGTTGTAAGATTCAGATAATTATTTTTTAAAAGCTAGACATTTTAAATGAGAATAAGAAAGAAAAGTATTTCTTTGTGCCCCCCTTTCCCTGTTAATGCCCTACCTGGCCCCCTGGCAACACTTTGCTAGACCCGCCCCTGCACAGTTACCAGCTGTCAGCTACCTAAAAAAGGATCCTGGTGTTATTTGTCTCTCAGAAACAGTTCATAACTTCCCTTCAACTCATTCATGTCACCTAAAAGGTAAACCTGTTTCTCCATCACCTGCTCAGCTCTGATGATTCAGTAAGGACATCTCCTGGTTTCATCTTCATGTTTCCCTCTCACCAGATAACCAAACCATATCATGATCAGCAGCTTTTTTGCAGCTGTGGCTCCAGCAAACATCAGCTGATACTAGAAATTAATATTAAATTAATTCTAACAATAGCTGATCAAGCTTAAACGTGCTGCTGTTGTTTAGCACGACATCCGCTGGTTTCCTCTTTCGGCGCAAAGTGAGCGATAAACAAACAAGAGAGCCGATCAGCTGATCATTGATCAGTTTTCATGATTGAAGTAGAAACGGGAGAGGGAGGGGGGAGAGGATGAGAGAAGAGGCAGCTGTGCAGCGTAAACACAGAATAACTCCAGCTTTGTGCCTTTTTCGTTGTAGCTGAATTACGGGACAAACTGTTCCTTTTCACCTCAATAAGAAACGCGTAATATTTTCTCTGAATACCAGAAGGGACGGTTGGCAACTCTAATAACTTATGAACAAAATAAAGTTCAACATCATTAGCTTCATAGCACCCACCCAGCTGTATAGAAACTCCGTCATGCTAGCTAGCATGCAGTACGGAAAAAGTCAGAATAACGAAAATAAACTCCACCTAAACTTGGTTCATATCTGACCCAGAGAGACTGCAGGTCATAACTTCTTAACTGAAGTTCAGTTCACACTTGGACCGGCGGCCGCCTCGGGTCTCTTTTCCTTCTGCGTCCCCTTTCCATCCTCCACCTGCTGGCCTCCACCACTTGCTAATGTTACTGAATCTGTGGAAGCTCCGCGATAGCCACCACACGAAGTAACGAGTAACGACCCTATCTAAATCCCAGTAACGACTAACGCGTTCCTGATTTTGGCATAATAACTAGTTACCGTGCTCGTTACCACAATAATAACGTAGTTACTGTAACACGTTACTTAATAACGCGTTAGTCCCAACACTGGTGGTGACTAGGGGTGAGTCTGTCATGGTTTGCTGCTGCATTTCATCCAGTAATGTTGGTAGTCTTGTAAACATTATGTAAAAATTGTTGGAACTATGAACCCAGAAATCTATGATCAGATTTTACGCATTATGTAATTTCTGAAAAGCATCTCATTGGTAATGGCTTACTTTTTCCTGCATGACAATGATCCCAAACACACTGCCAATGCAGTAAAAACATACATGGGCAGAAAAACACACATTAGGCATATGTGATTGGCCTTCACATAACCTGAACCTCAATGTGATTGAAGCAGTGTGAGATCATCATTGCAGAGAACAGGACAAAAGGCAGGCAACATCCAAAGAAGAGCTGTGAATGCCTTTTAAGAAGCCTTGTGGAATATTCCTGAAATTAAAAGAAAGCTGCCCAAGAGAGCTCAGGCTGTGCTGAAGAGTAAATGTGGTCATACTAAATATTGGCTTGTTAGACTCCGCTTCTTTCCTTATATGCTCTGTTTCAGAATCAGAATCAGAATCAGAATACTTTATTGATCCCTGGGGGAAATTATTTTTTGTTACAGTGCTCCATTTTAAACCAACATTAAGACAAGACAGACAATACGCTAACTAAGAATAGTACAATATATACATATATATACATACATACATACATAAGTCACTCATAGATAAATAGTTGGAAAAGAAACATGTGTAGTTGTAGCAGCAAACAGTGTGTTAAGTGGATGCGTTGTACAGGGAGATGGCCACAGGCAGGAATGATTTCCTGTGTCGTTCAGTGGTGCTTTTCGGTAATCTCAGTCTCTCACTGAACGAGCTCCTGTGACTGACCAGCATGTCATGGAGTGGGTGGGAGGTGTTATCCAACATTGTCTTTATCTTGGACAGCATCCGCCTCTCCGACACCACCTTGAGGGAGTCCAGCTCCATCCCCACAACATTGCTGGCCTTACGGATCAGTTTATTAAGTCTGTTGGCATCTGCGACCCTCAGCCTGCTCCCCCAGCATGCAACAGCATAGAGGATCGCACTGGCCACAACAGACTCATAGAAAATCCTCAGCATTTTCTGGCAGATGTTGAAGGACCTCAGTCGCCTCAAAAAATAGAGACGACTCTGGCCCTTCCTGTAAAGTGCTGTGGTGTTTTTAGCCCAGTCCAGTTTATTGTCAATGTGTACTCCAAGGTATTTATAGTCCTCCACAATGTCAACACTGACCCCCTGAATTAAAACAGGGGTCAAGTGTTTCCTGGTCTTCCTGAAGTCCACGATCAGTTCCTTGGTCTTTGCCACGTTGAGCTGCAGATGATTCTGCTCACACCACGTGACAAAGGAGTCGACCACAGCCCGGTACTCTGTCTCATCATCCCTGCTGATGCATCCATGTATGCTTGCACATTGCACCTATATTCCATGTTCCTACAAAATATAAAGGAATGAAGGGTGACTCATGACTTTTGCAGAGCATAGCTGGTCTGTGTGATTGGGGCCTTAGTTAACACACAATTTGAACTTTGCGTTGACTCTCCTGATAACTAGAGAAAACCTATTTTATATTGCCTGGTTTTGTTTTTTAATATCTAGGGAGGCTTGATCCTAGAAACACATTGGTAAACACACTTATACCTGCTGGATATAAAATGGAGATGAAAAACAAGAGTGTTAACAGTGAGATTATTCACAAGTATCAATAAGCAGTCTCAGTATTAATTTCAATATTGGTGGAATCCTTGTATTTAAAATCTAGTGCCAGCTTTTAGTCTCATCATCATATCATCTTTTAAAATGATACAGCGACCTTTTTAATGGGTTTACTAGAGATTAGAATTCATTTGGAGCAACATTTGTGTCCAACTGATGAATTTAAGTCCAATTCTCACTCTTTTTTTAATCTTTTTCTTCTCTCCTCTCGAGGGAAATATATCTGACTCTATAACAGCAACATGCAAAAATGGTGCCAGTGAGTAGTGTTCAGTTGTTTTTATAACCTGTTCATTGGAAACAGCTGCCTGCTGTGGCAGATAATGCCATGACAGTGATGTAGGTGAAGAGAAACAGTGAGGTTTCAGGCTGTAAAATTAGACAAACAGTAAAAGGATTATTACAGCTGTGATAAACTGAGAATCCATGTGATAATTCTCTGCAGGCTTGTCTCCGAGGGTCACTGTTCATATATAATTAGTCATGTGATTCATTATTAAAATGAAAATATTGAATGCAAGATTTCTATTTGTCTGTTTAATCTAAATGTTGCCAGTAGCTGTTGGGTAAATATTCCTCTGAGTAATATGGATTCCCTGTAAGAGTTATAGCTCATTTACTAGTGTCTACATTGTTTGCATTTCCTGGCAATCAGGGTGGAATGCATGGCTTGTGCAAATGTTTTATTTAATGAAGAAGAAATTGATGTGTGAAATGTAAATGTCTAAGATGATATTTGTTTCAGAGATGATTAGGCTTCCAGTTCATACTGTGGCTGTTGTTGATTAAAAGCAAACACACCTGCAGTACAGCGTATTAGAATGATGAATTCAGAGCAACAATTTCGGTCTTCGCGTTTATGGAGATGGATCATTATGTCAAAAAGAAGCATCGAAAAATGATGGGCAAGGCATTTTTTTAAACATTTCCCACAAATCACATGGTTGATACATTTTATCGTAGCCTGCTTTACAAACCATAACATGATGTTTGATGTATGAGGTGATCTTTTACTATACATGTAATATCTGGCTATGCCTTTGTCAAAATCAAACAACCATTGCATCTTAATTAAGTGCATTTCAAACCACACTGCATCTATAGCTAGGGAATCACATGTAAAACAACCAAAGAGTCAAAAACAGGAATAACACTTTAGTAAATCCACAGTATGGGATTTGTAACACTTTCAATGCAGACGTCCACGCTTCAGTCCTGTTTTAAGAATGGAAAATCCACAAAGTGTACGACTGATAGTCAAAGGGAGTTTAAGACCTTCTGTAAGATTGTTTATGCTTGTTTCAGGTTTATGGAATATAATGGTGTTACCAGCATGCTGCCTGCTGTAACCCATAATTTTATTCAGGATAAATAAAGGATTTCTGATTCTGATATACAGAACATACCAGAAAGGCTCTTGGGAGTGGGCACCTCTGCTAATGACTCAGTAATGCTAAAGTTAGAACAGAACAAAACTGAAATCTTTTGCTTGCATTGACCGATTGCAAATAGTTGCCTGAACGCACAGCTCACCTGGTGGGAGGCAACCTGTCTCCAAACAATCGAGGTCCAACTCGGACTAAGTGCAGTCATTCTGAGACAGAATCATTCTGTCTATTCTATCAACACAGACAGATTTCCAACATGCTGAGTCAACTTATTTACAGTTAACTCTTTTCAGTAGGCCAAACTGATTGCCAGCTGGTTGTATTCCCGTTTAAAAGCAAGGCTGTTGAGTACTTGTGTCATTTTGCAGTGAAATTGCTGTCCTGCAGCAACCACACCACTGCATGTGGAAGAACTGAACTTCCTTTTCATAACCATGAGGCTGGATTCTAAATGTAAGTAGCTAATTTCTGTTTAATGTGAATTTCAGTGAATGTAGATGGCAACAGATTTGCAATTGTTGGCGATTTGTTATTAATTGTTGCATTATCAAAAACTATTTGATCTCCACGAATTTCACTGTAGTTCGTTGTGCACTAAACCACTGTTTAGTATGATTGTAGCATAAGGCCAGTGCCCTGTGTCAAAAAACGTGATCTGCACCCAAATGGAAATGAGTTTTGTATAATCACATGCTCCATCTTTCAAGTTGCATGAAATCTGGTTTTAGCATAATCCTGCTGACACACAATGGAAAAATATTTTTACTGACCTCTGCATAGAAAAAGCAGTACATATTAGAGTCTATTCTGCGATGCCTTCAAAAATGCGCCGAGATCAGACGGCTGTTTTTCTCCACAGTCTGGACTTTTTATTGCTGAGATAACTTGGAAAAGAAATCACTCTTGTTTTTTTCCCCCTCACATCTTGAAAGTGCAAGTTTTTTGGGGTTGGAGTTGAGCCAAAAACATTGCAAGTCTCTTCTACATTGCAGAAATAAGTCCAGTATTGATTTAATACAGTAACTAAATGTTAAATTCATGATAAACAGTTGGAGGTCTGAATGGTTTTCTTTTAGCTTAAAAACACAAAGGTAAGCCTCTCGTCCATTGCGTCAAGCACAATACCAGTTTTGGACTGTACATAATCCCACACCATTGATGTGTGCACTATGATAATTGATAATTGTTGCACGCGTAGTAAGAAAAGTAATAATATCATTCTTCATACATATCACAGCAGGTGCTGACATATTTGCATCTACTTTATGTTATTAGCGGCTTATGCGTCCCGTAGCTTTTGCATGGTTCCCTTAATTGTTGTTCTTTTTAAACATTTCTGTGGTGATATCACTAAATCTTATGTATTTACAAAAGTAAAAGTAAGTAATGTCCTTTTAAGTAATAGCTCACAATATATAATTGGGAAAGCACTGAAAGTTAACCACACTGGTGTATTTGTATCCTTCACCGTTACTGAAGGACATTATTGTTTGTATATTGCTCCTTTCTCTCCTTTTTCTTTTCTTTATCTTTTTTAAGTTTTGGACGCGATCAAGGTACAAACAGTGAATTCATCACGATGATGTTCTGTGCTGTTCCACTACACTTTAAGAGCAACTATAAAGAAAATGTTTCTTTTAAACTTGATGCCATCAGTATTGGAATTATTCATCATGAAATAAATGTACTTTGCTTTGCTGTCCTCCCTCTTTGGTGAAAAAGAAAAACATCTATGAAAGTTACAAATTAAAGAAACAACACAGGATTGCAGCCAAATAGTTACAGTTTGCATCTGTGTCTCTCCAGACTCATTTATTAAATATAATGAAAACCACAGATTTTAGTAGCTGTGAATAAGTGTGGCCAAATGAACCAAATGTGGACGCAATCAGGATTTAGAAATGAGTGAAGTCCAGAATTTCTTCTTTTAATGTATTATATTTAAGGTGCAGCACCTGTACTCCATTAGAAAAGGCTGCACTTCTGTAGAGACTAGGTACTACAGTTGGAAAGGCTTTTTTTGTGCAGCTTCCCTCTTTTGCACCTGTGCATATATGTAGAAATACAGACGATGCCTGCTCTGTGTGTAAAGCAATGAAATGAAACATGAAGTAAAAAGACTGACTGTTTATTTATCGTTTGTTTTTTGAGTGCCCTTATTTTGTCGTTGGTGGGGATAGTGCAAAATCAGCACAAATTGTGATTTGGGAGAAAACCAGCTAAACAGCTACGAATGTGAATGAAAACATTAAAATAAATGAGGTAATAGTCGAAAGTCGAAATACCAGCTTGATCAAGCCGCGCACACTGACACTCCAGTCGTATTAAAACATTTTTGTTACAGAGCTGCAGAAAGTGCTGCGTCAGAAGACTTTTCTGGGTTTGTTGCCCAAGAGTTTCAGAGCCGGCGTTAAAAATGGAAAATGACACGGGGCAGCTGACATTTACTCAAAACTGCAGACCTTTGCCACACCATGATCTCTGCCTGCCATCACACTTGATTAGTCACACGATCAACAAGCACTTGGAGTGAGAATGACAGAGACGAGCGGGCAGAAAATGATCAACGCAGGCAAAACAAAGAAAATCCTGGGAGGGTGTTGCAGCTAAATGCAGCAGAAGACACACGGCAAGTGTTCAGGTGAGTCTATTAAGTCTCTGTTAACACCATTAACATGTAATTGTGCTTATTGGTAAAAGTGATGTCTGTGCACGGGGAGATAATATAATAATCTGTTAGAAATACACTGCAGTAAAACAATAAAAACTGTGTGCATGTATTGCCACTTGAAAATAAATAATGGTCAGCGGAAACCAAAATCGTCAATCCTCTCAAGTGTGCCCGTTTTTTATTCCTGCAGATAGTATTTGTGAAGTCCATCACACATGATGTGTGCGCCTAAAAGGTTGGGGATCATTTGAGAATAATCTGTACAGGGAGATTTATGGTGTCACTCCTTTGCTCCCTCCCTCTTGGGTTTGTGTTACTGTTATCCCCTGAGCTGCCACCTTCAGCAATTTTTTCTTGACCAAAGTCTGCCCAAAACCTGCTTTACAGAAGCTTTAACTGAGCCAGTAAATTCACTGCGTTCACTTGGAGACCTCTGAAGCAGCAGACTGAAAAGGAAATGCCTTCTGTGCTATGACTGTATGCACAAACCCAACGCACTGACTTGCACTGAGATCTACAGTACTGTAGCGCCTCATTATTTGCTAAAGCCGACCCCTAATCTAATCTTAGCCTAACCTTAAACTGAGTCTTCACCCTAAAATTCACTGATTTAAATTATGGGCTTCCCATGCGTGAGCATGTAAACAGATTTACTGTGTGTCCCAACATCACATTAAGCCCTAACACACTGAACTGTGTATTATCACAGTGCATTCAGTATATTTTTAGAAGGGTCTTGTATTTCCACTTATGAGACCACTCCGTTCACTTGGTTTCCTTCCTCACTGCCCCGTAAAATCATTATGCTTCAGCTGAATAAAGAAATCTCTCACTCTCGCTTCCCCTCTCTGCTCGAGACCTCTGAAATGATTTTCTTTTCACTGCTGTTAAACTTTTGTTAGTACTGCAGCAACCTTTGAAATTGCCCTCTTTCTGCAACACAGACATCAAGGCCACAATGTTCTTTCTGTTTTATTGTTGCATGTTTTGCCCGTGTATGCATGGCTTTTCCTACCTTCTCATCAGTGGTAATATCTGGCTTTCTCCTGCCTTGAACTTAACTTTACATCACTGCACTTTGCCAAATGATACTTGTTAGTAGCACATGGAAAGGTGCATATCAGTAGCTGTTACCTTAGTTCCAAGTGTAAACCAATCAGCACATCACTGTGAAGTTTTAATGCAAGTGCAGATTGACTTTAAGATAATTATTGATGTTCTAGGTAAAACATATCTTGTTTATTTTATGATTACAGATTTGGCTTTGTAGCAACTAGGACTACTGAAAACAAAACGAAAAAAGGATAGTTGTTTTCTGCAGGCTTCCTGAAGTTCTTTCAACATTTATTTTCCATTTTCAGTCCAGTTCTTTTCATGTTTTCCTTTAAACCATTTAACACTGACCTATGAATCATTCAAGCATAAAAAAGGCATTTAACTCAAGGGATGAACCAGAGTTGTGTCTGCGCATAACAGACAGCTCAGCAAAGATCCAACTTTAAATTGTATCTTTACATACTGGGCATATCTTAGCATGGTGTGCAGTATGTGCTTAAAAAATTGGAGGGAACTGGACAAGTGGAGGACAAAAGAAAACATGACAGGCCTAAAAATATCTAAAGCAGGTGAACAATGTGTGAAAGTCATGTCCTTTAGAAATAGGAAAATCCAGCAAAGACCTGACACAGGACCTGAGAGAAACATCTGACCCATTAGTTGAAGCCTGTTCACTGAAGCCTCATCAGAAATGGTCTCAGTGGAAGGGTGGCTGTCAAGAAGCCATACTTAAGGAAGTGGAAGGAAGGAAGTTGACTAAATGGTAAATGGTAAATGGTAAATGGCCTGTATTTATATAGCGCTTTACTAGTCCCTAAGGACCCCAAAGCGCTTTACATATCCAGTCATCCACCCATTCACGCACACATTCACACACTGGTGATGGCAAGCTACATTGTAGCCACAGCTGACTAAAGATCAGTGACCACAGGTCTGATGGAGTGATGAATCCAGAATTGAAATATTTGGCTCAAATTGCCTTTAATATACGGTATATACATAGAGGAGGTCATGCAAGAGTACAACAGTGAACGTCTACAGCTATTTGTGAATTATGGTGGATTCTCTGTCATGGTTTGGTGCTTGTCAAAATATATGAAAAAATGAATGCAGCAAAGTAAGGTGAGATTTTGATCCACCATGCGTTTATTGATAAATGGCTTCATTTTTCAGCATACCTTACCATCCTTCAAGAATCACGGAGAACTATTCCTGAAGATTTCTTAAAGGAATTCAACAAATCTGCCTAACAGAGTTCAGGTTGTGTTGAAAAATAAAGGTAGTCATATCAAATATTGACTTTCAAACTAATTAGAATTGTAAACTCTGTTTTTGCCTTATATACTGCACATGTTTGGACATGTTGTGTTTTTTTAAGTCACAGAACTGTAAAATGTAAAGAAATGAGGGGTGGCTCAATCGCTCAGTAATGTAAAAATGCATCAGGGCACACTTATTGTTATTTTTCTTTTCACTTTCCGTGTTAAGCATATCCACTGATGCAGATAAAATGATAAACACATGTGGATATTTTTCCGTAATATTACTGTGTGGATGCAAACCATTTTTTATTTTGTTCAGTGAGGGATACGGCATGAAGGATTGGTTTGGTAATTGCTGTCAGATCAAGGAAAGGCAGGCTAGGCAAGCAATTAAATATTTTCATTCTGAATTAATATACTTTCACTTTCAATTAATTGGGTAATCTACAAGCTTTTGCTTGTTAGCACAAATTCTCCTCTGCATTTTATGCCCATCCATCTGTGCATTCAGTCTGAAAAACACAGAACCCTTAAAGCTTTCGATTCACAAAAATGTGAACTTTCCTCTTTGTGTAAATGCAGAAAAACCAACTCCAGATTCGTAACAAAATCTATGAGAATACATGTGTCTGACATTGACTTCTGTCATAGTGTTAACAGCAGTGGCAGCGAGGCTGAAAAGAAAAGCAGAGACTTTGTATTCCTGTGTTGAAACAATTATAAAGTTTGGAAAAAGGAAAAAGAAAAAACTGTTTGCTCTCTACAAACACTGCTGTTCTCTGTTGCCAGTGGAAAAGGGTCTGACCAAATATCTTCAGGTTGCAGACTCATATTTCATTAATTCACTCAAAATATTTAAATCTTGGTTAAAAATATAGTTCTGAGGTTGGGGAATTGACCAAGTTGTTGCTGCGCATGTAAATGTCTTTTCTGATTTCTTGCCATCACCCGATTTCTCCATGTGAAGGTGCTCATAAATTCAAGTTAGATGTTTTTATTATAAGTTTGTAGTATAGGTTTGTAGTATATGCCAATATACTGTGCCTATATATTGTAAATGCCCACAAAAAGATTTTCTCGTGTCATAACTATATTTACTGTTTTTGGTAAATATAGTTATGACAAGAAACAAGAAAAGATTTGTCCTCCTCCTCCGTCGCTCCCTCACATACATGAATACAAACACATATAACCCAGCACGAAACATTAACATGTAGGCGTCTGAATTTTATTACCATCTGCTACACCACTTCATGGGAATATAAAAAGTGTCAGCGACGCTCATACATATAAACATGTCCTCATCAGGTATTCCTCTGTTGGAGGATTATGTGTTAACTTCCCCAGACCCTGAGGTAAATTCCACCTTTGCTGTCTCTGCTCCCAGATTTCGCCCGTATAATGTTAATTTAGTTGCTGCGTTGACATTAACTCTGGTGCTGCGGTGATTTGTCACGGGGTGGAGAGCCAGAGCTAAACTTCAAATGCCCCGATGCAGCCCTCCCTTATGTCGTATCAGTCCACTCACCAAGTTCTCCTTCTTTTGACCCACTTTTCTCAATAGTTAGTTGATGTGTTTTGAATAATGACTTTCGAGTGATGGATGCAGCTATCAGTCACACACTAACATTCAAGTAGGCCACTGCCCATATAAACCCTTCATTCATCACTTGCCTCGTGTTGCCATTTTTTTGCCAAACAGAAACCGGAAATTGGAATCCAACTCGCATATCAGTTTGTAGACGGCGAAGGGAAGTGTGTGTGTGTGTGTGTGTTAGGATCATTTTTACTACGGAGGGCTTGCTTTTGGTCAAATGAGGTGAAGGGCAGGCGTTTTTTCTGTGAGAAACCAGTAATCTGTATAGGAGGTGCACTGCTGACTTGATTAGCGCTGAAGGAACTGTGATGGATGGATGTGGACAAAAAACAAGGTCTCGGGCCATGTTTCCTCAATGACACTCCACGTTGTTACAGCATGTGGACATGCTGACACGGTGGCAGGTAAAGCCACGCATAAATGACAAATACACTGTGAAGTTGAAGGGCAGAACTCTCATTACTCATTGTGTTAATTTAACAGTTTGACACTGATATCCATCAGCTGCTCGGCAATGCAATCCGCAGCACGGGCTGCAAAATTGCACTTTAGCAGGTTTTGGCTAGTAAACCAAAGTTAAACGCGAGAGTTCACCGTTTTCGTGCAATTAAATGCAAAATTATTGGTAATATAATGCAGACAGTTTTATGCCCCCGACATAATAATGCTTGATCGTTTCCAAACATTCCCTCCAAATCTCATTTGCAGCATTTTTTAAATATAGGGTTTGACACGCGGAAAGTTTTGCCAACTATACTAGTCCTACCACTGTGATTTTATCAAGTCAGAATGCAATTGCGAAATGCATAATTTCTCAGTGTTTGAGCAAATTATGGCAGCATCCCAGATGTTTTATGCCGAACAGATGGTCAGAATGGACAAAGACGCTCTAACGGATCGCCTTCTGTAACGATCAAAGGCCATTTACACCTGCTGAACCGGTGTGCAGCGGATTATTCACTACAAACACCCTATGACGGATGGATCGCAGCAGTAAAAAATCTTTTTGGCTCTCCTTCTTTCATTCTGTCTGAGTCATCTCTGTTAAAAGCAGTAACGTCCCAGCCGCAGCGAACCGTTTGATTTATGATTTATACACTTGTTCTGCCTGTACCAGTGCAGACAACTTATGGGCCTGTTAAAAGTGTCGCCTGTCAAAGCAGGAATGAAGGCTGAACTTTAAGTCTGGCCGTCTGGCACCGCGCTACGTACCCGCTTCACACTCAGCATCAAAAGCCCCCTTTGAACAAGCCCTGCTTCAGATATTCTGACGGCATCTGAAAGTTTCTCCTTAATGTCTGAATACACTTTATCACAAAAATCACAACAACAATCTTTGCTAGTTTGGACCAAGTGATCTTTACATGTCATTTTTCGCAAAGCACAAAGTCTGATTGTGACCCTGTCTTCTGCATCTTGAATTATCACTAAATACCACTCACTAAAAAAAACACGAGTGTTTTCAGGAATGAAGGGTCTCAGTCTTGTATTGCCAAACTATTCCTGCACCGCATGACAAAGTGCAACCCTCAAACTATTTCCACATCTAAAGCACCGGAAAATTCCTTCCGCGTGAAGATCAGAGAGAGCGCGAAGTACACAGTTTGTGTGGCAGGGGCACCCCGAGTGCATAACACCTTTCATGAATGTTGAGTTTCCCCTCATTCGCATTTTCACGTCCATTAAAGAACAAATTATTTGGAAATTTTAACCTTATAGTAAAGTCTGTGTTGTAATGGACACAGAGTATGACATGTGACATTGCCAAGATATACCAATTATATTTGCACACCTTTATGAACAGGACTAACTTTAATATCTGAACAAATTTATCCAGGCAGGCTCAGTCAGATTATAAGAGTAAACAAACGTCACCCCTGGAGTGGTGCTGGAGTGTAAACGTGCATAAGCTAGAGTTTAATAATTCTCTGATCGGTTCACTAAAGCGTGTGCATGGTCAGATTATTATAAACAGGAATGCAACTTCTCTAATTATCAATGTCACTTTCAAAATACAGCAGCTATGGTAAGAATATGAGCTGACATGCTTTACATATCACTTGTGCCATCACAGTAACTCGTCATGGAAAATGTCTGAAAGAAGCTGTGGGGGAGAATAATGTCAAAGTGACCTATATCATGACGTCGCTGCTTGAACAGATTCACAAAGCCGTGAATCTAAAATGAATGGTTTGATGGATCACGCCATACGTTAGGAGTTGCGGGGTGCGGAGAGCGCAATGCTGAACATTATGAAAGCTTGACAGAAAATTTGCATCTCTCTTTTGTTAAAAAAAAAAGTCTCCATCTCTGTGCAGACTCTTACATACGCGATTTCTTTCACAGTACATGCAGTCAACACTTTTAAAGGAATATTTGAGCAGTTTGGGAAATGTGCTCATTAACCTTCTCTTTGACAGATGATGATGACTGATATCACTAAGCGAATATTAATCTTTCTGCTGGAAGCCAGTTTGCTTCTTAGCATAACGACGGGAAAAGCAAGGAAACAGCCAGGCTGGCCTTGTCCAAAGCTAATAAAAAAACTCTTCTGCCAGAACAGTGAAGCGAATGTTTTTAAGATGCCAAGCAGCCACTGAACACTTCTGTGCAAGCAATAGTCCCAGGCATAATCCCCATTTTAAAGCACATTCTTACCTGCCAGTAAGCAGAGGATTGTTATTACCTTGTATTACCATGCACAGACTCCACAGTCTGTCTCCAAGTTTTCAGTATTTGTACTAAGGCCAGCCAACCAGCTGCTGGATGTATTACCACTGCTAGTAGTGCATATTTACTCGGCAGATGCTTCACTAATTTTTAGCAAAAAATGTATAAAGGTCCTCTGAAGTCATATAGAATCCCTCATTTTGACATAATGAAAAACTTTATTGTGGAACTACCAAGGGGCAGAACTGAAAAATGAAGCCAAAAGTGGCAAATCTGCAGTCGCTCCAGGTAAAACTTGAGGCAGACTGTAAAGAGATATTGTGCCCAAAGACTTTCATATTAAAATGTCCATTTTTATAGTGTTAAAAGATCAAACACACTGCTAAAGTGCACAAGTGGTAATTTCATGGTCTTACCTCGTTTGTAGCTCTGCAAATATTTGCTCAATTATTTTAGACTACACTAATTAAAATAGACGCCTTTAAGAAAAATGCCCGTGGGGGAAGGACCATGCTGGGAATTATTTTACTGGCATGTCCTGGACTTTCTCTCTGTCATTTGTGGATGACACGTGGGTTGTTTAATGTGTAACAGTTTATTTTCCACTCGGTATTGTATAGTGGTGAGAATGAGAATCAGCACCTCCAAATCTGAGGCCATTGTCCTCAGCCAGAAAAGGGTGGAGTGCCCACTGCAGCTCAGGACGAGTTCTTGCCCCAAGTGGAAGAGTTTAAGTATCTCGGGGTCTTGTTCACAAGTGAGGGGAGGGGGGACCAGGAGATCGACAGATGGATTGGTGCTGTGGCTGCAGTGATGCGAACAATGTACCTGTCCATTGTGGTAAAGAGAGAATTGAGCACAAAAGCGAAGCTCTCAATTTACCAGCCGATCTACATCGCCACCCTCATCTATGGTCACGAGCTTTGGGTAGTGACTGAAAGAACAAGATCGATGATAAGAGCAGCGGGAATGAGCTTTCTCCAAAGGGTGACCCTAGAGATGAGGGGAGGAGTTCAGCCATCCTCAGAGTAGAGCTGCTGCTCCTCCACATCAAAAGGAGCCAGATGAGATGGTTCGGGTATCTGTAAAAGATGCCTCCTGGGCGCCTCCTGGGTGAGGTGTTCTGGGGATGTCCGGTTGGGAGGAGGCCCCTGGGGCAGACCTGGGAACGTGCTGTTGTTCCCCTGGACAAGCTGTAGGAGGTAGCCAGGGAGAGGGAGGTCTAAGCTCCTCTGAGCTTCAGCCCCAGATAAGTGGAAGAAGATGGATGGAATATGGGTATCTTACCTTTATCTGTGCTGCTATGTCTATGTGCAGCTAGCGTATGTTGCTAACTTCTGAAACTAGAGCAAGGATCCATGATACACAATTGCTGTAAAAAAAAAAAAAAAGAAGAAGCTGGCCCCACATTAAAAAAATGTTAATTTAGTGTTAGTTTCATCTACTTTTTCGTACTCTTAAGTGTCTTGCTGTCATTTCGATGCAAATCTGATCCATATTTGACTGACAAAATAGATGCAAAATGATTACGACGATGTAATTTCTCTGGTATTCTAGCAAATAATTAGAGGTTTTTTTCTCGATGTCTAAAACGGCTAAGAACAAACTAATTCCTGGGACAGATGACACGGTCACAGCTGGTTAGAGACAGAATGGCATCATCCAGGCAAACATTTTTAATGAGAGACAAACCAAGATGTGGTTGAGAAGTGACTGAGTACTGTCTGTCCGCCGATGTGTACCATACAGACTCTTTTAACATCTGTGTGTGTGTGTGTGTGTGTGTGTGTGTGTGTGTGTGTGTGTGTGTGTGTGTGTGTGTGTGTGTGTGTGTGTGTGTGTGTGTGTGTGCATGTGGAAGTATCTGTGTTCATTGCCAGACTAGTATCTCAATTTACAACAAAAACTGCAGTCGATATTTTAATTTTAGGATTCTTTTGCCTGCAGATGACCAAGAAAATCCTCCAAAATGAAGCTAAAATACATAGCAGCGGGTTATTTTGTAATTTGCATCTGCTCGTGTGTGCGATTTGGCATCCACAGGAGACACAGCTGCTGACGATATGACAAGTGTGACATTTACAAATAAATCTCTGGGGACTGTGAGAAAGCAGAGGCACATTTTCTTCCCCGACAAACTTTGATGAAAGCCAAGATGACACAATTGATCTTCTCCCGCTGCTTGTCTTGCCGTTTGTGTTGGCATCTGCTTTCTGTGTCAGTTTCCTTCTTGTCACTTCAAGTCTTAATGCGCAACCGTCAGGCAGGCGGACTGATCTTTGTCCATGTATGCATCCATCCTGCCAAAACAGCTGAGAACAAGGTCTTGATTGCTTGTGCTCTTTCCAGACCATGTTTCACCAGATGGGTCCCTAACCATTTTAACAGAAGCTCTGTCTTTGGTCTTCCAGTTATTTTTTTCCCCGTCTATTAATAGTTTTCAGTCACATGACCTGTGCAGCACCCTGGACAGCAAAAACATGATGGTCAGTTAAATTAACTGTACCACTTTAGCCTGTCAATTTTCCAGCTGTTTCAAACCAAAAACACTTAAATTGCTTTTTAACATAGTTGAAGGGTGCTTCTAACTTTTCTTTACCTCTAAAATGTTCATTTATTGGCCATTCTTCTTCTATCCACAGACTTCTGGCATCAGTAAAATCAGTTGTAAAGTTCTGCCAGAGCCATGTTTTATATGCATCTCGTGTACAAGTCCTCTCCTTGTCCATGCATTACTTGATATAATAATAATAATAATAAGTGCTGAACAGCTATTTGAAGAGAAAAAAGATAAATAAATGAAAACAATACAGTTTGAAAACTGATCAAACAAAAGGGAATAGCAGTAAGAACCAACAAAAAAATAGAATTAAGACACATAGGATATGGTGAACAAGTGGGTCTTTTAAGGTAGCTTTAAAAACCTCCACAGAGCATGCCTGCCTAATATCTTGAGGGAGGTTCTTCCACAAAGATGGAGCACGAAAAGAAAAACCACCGTCCCCAACAGTTTTTTTTTTCTGGCTTTAGGAACTTTTAGAAGGACCAAGTGTCCTGATATCAGAGAGCATGGGATGGAACATAGAGGTGCTAAAGGTCAGAGATATGAAGGCGCCAAACTATTTAAAGCCTTGTAGGTGAGCAGCAGGACCTTAAAAGCTACTCAAACCTGACAAGGCAACCAGTGAAGAGATGTCAGTTCTGGGGTAATGTGCTCAAATTTCCCAGGTTTGGTTAAAATGCAGGCAGCTACATTTCGTAGTTCGTGTTTGTATCTTCAGCATGGACGAATAACTAATACTCCAATTTTTAAAGGTATAGCACGGGAAATTTTTAGTTGTAAAAGCAATGGTAACAAAAATAGTCTGACACTAGCTACCTACCAACTAAAATCCAAGACTGGTTAGTCTTTCTTGCAGACCAAGTCGACAGCCATTGGTGCATCCAGTGTAACAACTTCCAATGTGATTTTTGGTTGAACAATCCTGGTAGAAATACTAAAGGGAAGCACTGGAAGAAAGACCTGTCAAGTGTAAATGGCATCTATATGGATTAAGCGTAAGAGTACTGGTACAGTAAGCTTTTATAATCCAACCTCCTGTTATATAAGGAAGATTTTTTTTCTACTCCTGCACATGCTTTAAACTGGGCCATTATATCCCATGAATGCAGTAAACCCAGTGGGTTGTGGTTAGCCTTGTGGGTGATCAAAAAATAAAACAGCCTTCACACTGAGTGTCCCTCAGAAATCCGTGATTGAAACCAAAAGAATAACATGCTTTCATAGCAATACTGGAATCCTTCAGGACTTTCCGGAAAGCAAAGAAACCTTTAAAGAACTTCACTTGCTGGGGAGAGTGGTTCATGTGCCTTGGAGCATGCTCTTACCCTGTAATTTCTTCAAAAAGCTTTTTTTTTCACATGTGGGGTCTTGTGGCCTATTGGCTGAGTTCACAGTAATTATGACTGCAGTAGAGAATGTCTGGAAATGACTGAAAAGATCAGATTCATCAGTTTGAGGGCTGAAAAATAAGTAAAATTATATATCAGTAGAGGCAGAGGAGCAATTTCCTCCCAGCCCACATAAGCAGTTACACAGAGAACTGAAGCATCATTGATGCACTATGTATATGTAGTGCATCAATGTGTATTTTGAGAGAGAGAGAGAGAAAGTAAAATTAAATATCCCTCACATACCTGAGTCATGCTTGCAGAAGCACTAATCAGGAATCATCAGAAAACTGCTAAAACGTTGTTTTACATTTTCAGCCTTCTCTGTATCCCAAATATGGGATTAGTTCATTATAGTTATTTGTACTTTATGTAGACAGACTTCTTTCCCAACAATCTGTTACTGCTGACAGAAACCATACTGCCATCATCCTTGCAGCAAGGACTGTACGGAAAGATGCAGTCATGTGGCCGTGTCCCCTTGCCTGCTGCCATCTGGAGACGCTGTCAAATACAGACTGACTATCTGTGATTAGAGCTGGATCTGCAGCCAAACAGTCATATTCTTAGTGCACGGGTTGGACATGATGTTTGTCCGGATGTTCAGAGTTCATGTAGTGGGGCATTCTTAACCCGATCTGTCAGTTCCACAGTCCCATGAGCTCAGTCCTTTCACCTTTCCTGCCATGCTGTCAGCTCCGGGTACACAACAAGGCAGAACAAGTTTAGAGAACAGGAGACATTCCAGGTGGCCTTCTGTGTGTGTGTGAGTCTCCTTGTTTTTTCAGGTGTTTGCTTTTTCAACCTTAAAGCCAAAGCGCACTGACATGAGGCACAACTAATCATTGCTTATTCAAAGAAGTCACCAGAGAGGGGGGCTAATTATGAACTGTGTGACTAAAATACAAAAAGGGGAAAGAGGAAATTTAATTTAGGGAAGTAGCAAAATCTTTAGCACGCTAAAAGGTCATGTATTAATACATCCAAGAAGGATGGACTTAAATCACCGTGCATTGTCTTTCATGTCATTGGTTATATTAGACATATATTAGTATTAGCTTATGAACAGTTGTTAGTTATTTAGTTTAAGTCCTGTAATATATTCTGTTGTATATCTTGAATTATCTGTAAGTAAACTTTTGAAGTACACAACTTCAAATCAAACAAGAGATAAATGCAGACTTTCAGCTTTACTTCAAGGGGTGTTGAACAATTATTGCATTACGTTTTTAGGAATTACAGCCATTTTTATGCACAGTCCCCCATTTTCACAGGCTCAAAATTAATTGGACAATAGACCGACAAACCATTGGCCAGGTAGGACCGGTTCCCTTGTCATCCCATAGCCAGTGAAACAAATTAAAGGTCAGAAGATTATTCCGAATGTTGAACTTGCATTTGCATTTGTTTTCACTGGTATTTTCAATAAGTGTGGCCAATTCTACAAACTGGTACAATCTTAAAAAAGAAGGACTGGACTAGAGATCCCCACACCAGCAGGCCTGAAAGACCACAGAAGAAGTAAAGTGGATGATTGCAGAAGAAAAACCCTTTGCAACAAGTCAACAGCACTTTGGAGGAGGTAGGCGTATCATTGGAAAACAGTCTACAGTCTCTCTGCACTCTACAATCAAGAGATGCATTCATGAATGAAAATACCTGCAAAAACTATTTTACACTGCTCTTCTCTTATTGTCTTCAACTTCCTTTTTCAGCATTTTTTACCCCTCGGTTGTAAAAGGGTGATGAGTTCTTTCGTCACCCTGCTGAGTGGGCGGGTGAGCAGGCGGGCGGGTGGTGTGGACGCCTATGTTTGTGAATTTGATCATTTGAGAACGAGGCAACGTAGGAGCTTCAAATTTACATCGTAGGTGCATCTACTAAAACTCTTAGACGGGTTCAAATCTCAGTGACCTCCACCTCAAGGTCAAAGGTCAGGTTTTGTGAAAATCTTGTGAATGAGTCATAAAAGAGGTCACCTGGCTTTTCAACTGCATACTATAGGTGTGAGGCTGAGGAGTAGCACTGGCTGTTGTCAGTATTTTTTCTCTCATCCATTAGGAATGTTACTGATATCACTTACATAGTTAATTGGTTTTAATTTCTTCCAGCAGTTTGAAAAAGCAAAATGGTTTTTAAAAGAAAGACAAACATTAAGGTGGATGTAGATTGTTGGCATCTTGTCCTACCAGCTCTATTAGTGTCAACTGAAAAGCAACATGCCACTAAAAGAAAACATGATCAACTCATAATGAATACCTACTCCCTTCTGCAGGAGTTAACACTGATAGGAATTACAGCTCAGGGGCTCTGCCTATGAGAGCGCAGTTGGGGATAATGAGGATGTCTTGTTTAGAGGGAGTGTGGATAACACAGTCGAAAGAAATAAACACTGTAGGTATCATTAGTCCTCCCCCCAAAAGAACGCACCGCCAGGGGAACAACAGCATATGAAACAAAGAAGAAAGTGGCATCTAGTCATCAGATCCTCTGAGAACTATTGAAAGAACAAAAGTCTATAAATAGGAAAAGGTGAGGGTGAAGGAGCGCTCGGCTCAGTCTCTCTCCCCGTCTCCCTGTGCGTTTAGCCCCGAGGCTCAGATGTTTGAGTCCAAATCAGGGCAAATTACGATAAGCCTGGGGCTAATTTTGTACACGCACAGTTTCCTGCGTCTTTGTGGTTTTTAAACTGTGATTCTTTTTTTTTTAAATAGAATGAGAGAAATTGTGTGGTGAAAATAGGAAGGATTCAAATTCCTCTCAATAGTTGTTCATTTATTATTATCAGACAGGACTTAATTTTAGGTGGCCATCTGCCTCCCACTAATTAGTCATTTTCATTTTATCGTCTTGGAGGAAGACACCGATTGAGTCATCTCGGGTCAAAACCATCTATTTGTTCATGTTGAATGTGTCATTTCAGAGACTTCAAGAAGAAACACAGGAGAGCTTTTTGCCCCACAAACGTCTATCCACAGCTCTGTATGTGATTTCCCAAGGTTCCCTGATTTCCCTGTTCCTGAGCTGCACCGTGCCATTTGATTACAGCTTATCTAAGCTGCACAACAGAGCAAAAATCAAATTGGATTGGTTTGGTTCTTATTGTTTACGCACAGTCCACCTGCTACACAGACAAACTACAGTGTAATTTGGCACTGACATACGATCCCTCTCCAAGTTGAGTGAGCGAGCATCTGAGCTCTTGTATTTGAGCGGTTCCAACAGTAGGAAACTTTTAATATGATAAGCCTTTGTGCTCCGGGAAGAACAGTGTCTTCTCTGATCTAGTCTTTACTTTAACAGTATGGAAAATAATTAGTTTTATGAGCCTCACTTGGATTACAGAATTTCAGGCATATTACCGAGAGAAGAAAAACACAGTTAAATGGGCCGCTGAATTCATGTATTCTGGCTTTAGCGACATTTATCCATGCAGTTAGTATTGATGTGAGCTGCCCAGTTTGGGAAATTTAGCTGGGGTTAATAGGGTTAAATGGCACGTGTCTTGTGCTGCTCAAAACTACAAAAAAAAAGGAAAGAAATAAAAACAAAAAAATCCAAAACTTGGCCAGAAATTTTATGTAGGAACTATTTTTTTTCTACCAAACTTCATACACAAACTGTATCACTCTTCAGGAAAAGTGTGCTCTACCTGTAATGCGACACAGAATGAGAGAAACAGAATGACAGGAATCAACCATTAATTATGATCTCTCTGAGCTGAACTGTAACATTAGTTGGCTATATGTGTATTTTGGTCGATGGGTGTAGATAGGAAAAAAGAAAATTGTTGCTACAGGAAAATGCTAACAACAACGGGGTTTATAGAATCATTACTGATTCTGGAAAGAGACACCGACATCAGCTCTGTGGCACTTCGTGCACCACGTGTGCCATCTGGTTGCATTAAATTCAGGAGAAGGCAGACACTTCTACGGCTCATATCTTCCAATTCTTAGTCAACTCGCATCAAAACTCTGAAGGTGGATGGATAGCACTACAGGCAGAAGGAAAAAACTGTGAATTTGATTTTAGGGGGAACTGTTCCTTTATGGCCCCAGTCACGAAAGCCTAAAGAGAGGTCAGCAGAGGTGGCATAAAATCCAAATATATTCTTTACCAAAGCAGAAGTGCAGATACTTTAAAAATACTCTGGTAAAAATTCAAGAACTGGATGGAAGTCTTTACTCGAGTAAAGTAAAAGCTCTGAACTGTACTGTGTACTCAGTGTAAGAAAGTAAAAACAGCTCTGGAAGACGTTTCTACCATCTGTTTTGTGTTTTTTGCAAAACTAACTGAACCTTGTGCTATTTCAATAAAATAATAAAATAATAGCAGTACATGGGAATAAAACCTTTTTAACTTTACCTCCACGCCTTAATAGAAAATAAATACTGTTAGGGATTAAAGAAATAGAAATTTCCCTCAGATGCATTAAACCAAAAGTAACAATCCTGTTTTGAGTAGAAAGTACAAATACTTGAGTAAAAATGTGTGTTTGGGGTGGGGGGGAATAAAAAGTTGCCCAAAACGAAATACTTGAGTAAAGTAAAGGTACCTGAAAATTCAGTAAAGTACAGTAACAAAGTATTTGTACAGCAGTTCCTCCAACCAGTCAGCAAGTGGTTGCAAACAGGGCGATTGCTACCAGGCTGAAGCAGTCGCCTGTAGTTTATAAGGAACACACCAGCTACTTACTGGCTCGTAGTAAAAGTTCTAATTGCAACACAACTCAGAACTGGAGAAAATTTGCCTTCAGTATTAAAGCTGTGTCTTGCAGCTGCTGACAACTTGTTTGTGTTGCACATTTAACAAATTCATTACTGCTTGGAGAGTAGTTGGCAAGCGTTTGCAGATTAGGTTGGCATCTTCCACGCAAACTACAGGCAACCTTAGCAGTCTGCTATTAGTCGGAGCAACTGCAAGGTGATTTTCACCTTATACATCTTTACAATTTCATGTCATAGCAACCTTTTACCAACTCATCAGGCATACATCTTCTTCCCTAGTGAACTGCGGTTTCCAGGGGGTTGCTAGCGGGTTTGTAGGCCTGTGTGAGTGGAGCCTAAGAACACATCTTGCAAACAGACAATAAGAATCAGGAACTGAAAGAATCACCCTTACCACTTTGAAAACTTTCTTATATTTTGTTGTCACTGAGACGCACAAAGCAAGTAGTTATTATAATTTAATGCTTTAATGTCACTTTTAGGATTCCCCTCGGCGGTAGATCACTCAGACTTCATTCTCGTCTGTGGATGTGACTACGTGACGAGACAAGCCCACAGTCCATTTTCTGCTTATTCTGGAACTTTCTGCATCAGATGCATCAATTAGATATGAAAGCTGATGCAGAAGTTTGTATCATTTACTTGTGTTTGTATTGCAATGAGATGAGCCCTTTTGGCAAATGTGCACCATATTTTAGAGTTGACAAATAAATGTACTTAATTAATATCCTAACCACTGTCGTTGTAACATCAGGCTGGGTGCTACATTACCCCGAGAGACCCGTAACCCACTCACCATGCATTATATGCTCCCAGACCGGCACCCTTAAACAGATGAGATGTTTGTTCCAGTGAACTGGCCAGCAGCCACCACAGCTCAGTGCTGCAGTGAAGAGGGAAAATAATGACATGTCATCTGATAATGGCTGCATTGCTGACGAACTAGGCCTTTTAATGGATTTATAATTAATGCTTGTGTGTTGGCCGATGCCACTGATGGCTGCCGAGAGGCAGGATAATGTTCTGGAACTACAAAGTCGTTTTAGATCAGTGTGGATCAAGCTGGGGCCACAGAATCAGAGATAAGAGCTGCATTTTTATTCTGTGAGAGGTGCTGGGCTGGCAGTTGAAGCCCAGAGAGCTTTCTGTCCTTCTTCTATTCCCCCCCCCCCCCCCCCCCCCCCCCCGCCTTCCTCCGCCCTTAACCAGGACATTAGAGGCCAATGACTCCACAGGCTGCTCAATACTTATCACTTTAAGGACAGAGGGTCATTATGGCTCAGGTTTTTTAGGTCAGTGATTCATACCTGAACAACACAGTCACATAATTGGTCCACGCGGCCGGTGAAATTTTTCATTCAATAAACTTCAACATCCACATTTGTTACAATAGCCGAGTCAAGATAAGGGAGTTTGTGAATTGAAGTGTAAGGTTATATTTTGGACTGCACCCCCTTCAAAACTATCTTTTTAATGAGTTGGGATGAAACGCAGAGTCAGTCAAAGGTTTTTGTGGCTGTCTGGTCTCCTCTGCTACGGAGCGCTGCACAAAGAAATACTTGAGAGGATTGCTGATTCTTTGATATTTTTTTAACTGCTGTTGAGCATATCTAAATCATGGTTAATCAGAGGGTCCATACCCCTGCCAAAAAAAAAAAATGTCACAAAGTTTCATTTTAATTCATCTGGGATCTGTATCTAAGTAAACACATTTACGTCCCCTTTAGTACATGCAAATAGCCAAATTATAAAGATTTATTTAATAATTATTTCTATTTGTGCTTCATGAAAGGTGATCTATTAATATTCATATGGTAGCAATTAGTCAGATTTTCTTCTGGCTATGACCCTGAACCAATAGTCAGACCTGTGTGATTTATGCCAACACAGAATTATGGATATGAGGATGGATGTAGCCTTCAATTTTGAAAGAAAAGCCCAGGCATGAATGATTTTCTTAGTGTAAAATAGGTATAAATGAGATAAACAAAGCTTTGCTTTATGATATATGGGACATCTGGCTTCAAAGGACCAGGATGGCCATGGCAGAAATGCTTAATATGAGGTTTTAAAATGGTAGACCAGTGGATAACATCATTTTATTAGAGTCTGTGTTGGCAAACTTCATTTACTTAGAAAACAGATGATGCTGGAAGTGGAATTCCACAATGATCCCTGTGGCTTGCAAAGCAGGTAAAAGTCAAGTTAATGCAGTACACATGTGTCTGTGCCTTTATAATCTAATCATGTCTAATGACTGGATGCAAACCTCTTCCTGTGAAGCAATTTAAAATCCAGCACATATAATGATTGCATGGAGTTGAGTCCTGCTACACTACTGCTACTTATCTAACATTTCCCTCTTCTTCTTCTGCTGGGAGATCATCTGCTTCCATCCACTAGCATCCTACCTCTACCTCACATCAACCCTCTGCATATCCTCCTTCACTACTCCATGAACCTCCTCTGAGGTCTTTTTCTCCTCCACCTGCCTGGCAGCTCCATATTTAACATCCTTTGCCCAATATATCCACTATCCCTCCTCTGCACATGTCTAAACCATCTACAACCTTGCCTCTCTTACTTAGTCTGCAAACCACTCACCCTGAGCAGTGCCTCCGATTTCTAATCCTGGAAGGAAGATCTCAGCACTCCTTACATCAATCAATCAATCAAAATTTATTTATATAGCACATTTTTAAAGACCGAAGTACACCAAAGTGCTTTCCAGTAAAATCATGATACAGATAAAAATCACAATATAAAATATAAATTACAGATATAAATAAAATATAAAATAATTACATAATCTAAATGCAAAGCCAGATGTAAATTACTCTAATTCGCCTTGAATGCCAGGTTAAACAAATACGTTTTTAAACGTGATTTAAAAGGCTGAATGGAATCTGATGCGCGAATATGAAGAGGAAGAGTATTCCATAACCTGGGTGCAGCAACGGCAAAGGCACGGCCTCCTCTGGTCTTCAGCCGAGACCTAGGTTGCACTAAGAGCAGTTGGCCCGATGATCTTAGTGCTCTCTGAGGGCTATACAGACAGAGGAGATCAGCTAAGTAGTCAGGTGCCATATTGTTTAGAATTTTATAAGTAAACAATAAAATTTTAAAATCAATTCGGTATTTAATAGGAAGCCAGTGTAAATTTGCCAGAACAGGGGTGATAGAATCGTACTTTCTAGTGCCGGTCAAGAGACGTGCTGCGGCATTTTGGACCAGCTGCAAACGCTGAAGAAGAGAAGATTGTAGGCCCAAGTAGAGAGAATTACAATAATCCAGTCTTGAAGTGATGAAAGCATGAATGAGTTTCTCCAGATCTTTGTGTGGTATGTAAGGTTTAGCCTTAGAAATTAGGCGTAGTTGGTGAAAGCTGGTTTTTACCACAGTAGAGACCTGTTTATCTAGTTTGAAGGAACTATCCATGAAAACTCCAAGATTCCTAGCAGCATCAGTGAGGTGGTTAGCAACAGGCCCGAATGTGCCAGTCAGTTGTCCCAGAGGCATATTTCTATCAAAAACAATAATTTCTGTCTTCTTTTCATTTAAAGTAAGAAAGTTACGTGATAACCAGTCTTTAACATCGCTCAGACAATCAAACGGAGGATGTAGTGAAGATGAAACATCCCCAGTCAGGTGGAGGTAGATTTGAATATCATCAGCATAGCAGTGAAAAGAGACATACATACATCTTCACCTCTCCATCTGTCTCCCTCTCACTCACACACGTATTCTGTCTTGCATCTTCTGGCTTTCTCGTCTCTCCAGAGCATACCTCCACCCCTCCAGGCTCTGACTGACCTCATCTGTCAATCCATCACCACTGCAATCAAGAATGCACTTGGAGAAAATCTCTGATGTAATCCTGCCCCCATCTGTCACTCCTACTGCACACCTCACCACTGTCTTGCTGTCGTAAAATACATGTCCTGCACCACCTTCAGGTACTTCTTTTCTCTCCTGAGTTCCTCGTGGACAGAGGAACTCTATCTTATGTTTTCTCTGGATCGACAGGGTTATCCATGAACACGCTCAAAGCAAACATCCCATCGGTAGAGCTCTTCTCAGCATGAATCCATGCTGCTGTTCACTAATCATCGCCTCTCTCTTTAAACAGGCTTCAACAACTCTTCCCTGTATCTTCATGGTGTGGATCATCAGCTTTATCCCTCAGCACCTACTACAGTTCTTCACTTCACTCTTGTTCTAGAAGCTACCATTTCCGTTGTACACAAAACAGGTTGCAAATACAAATTTCCACCACATCTGAAATCTGCACAAAACCAGCTCAGATTTATACACATGCAGTCCACTGGGAAAATCACCAATTCCAACAGTTCCACTGAATTTGACTAACTGTAATCCTTTCAATGCCATAAATGCAGATGTGACCCAGCACACGTTCCGTGCAGGCAGTTTCACAAAAACCGTATCTGTAGGAAGCAGAAACGTCCCGTGGAGAATAAAAGAGCTCCTTGGTGGAGGTAATAATTAATTTTGACAGGTGAGTCACTATAAAATTACAGGGAATCAAGAAAAACATGTTTTTATACATCAGTCGAACCATTCACCCGACACAAAATTTCAAACGATGGCGTAATTGCATCCCCAATTCTTAATTGAATAAGTGCACCAAGTTTACGGGCTAGTGGTGATATTTTGATTTATTTTGATTAAATTCCTGTCTTTCTGGTTTCACCATCTTTTCATTTAAGTTATGACAACCACAGTCATCGTAGAACACTTTACATTTTAGGCCTTCAAGATTATTATATATATTATTATATAAGATTCAAGATTATATAATAATTGTCACCAGCACTGTTTCAGGCTCAGGACGGGCAGCTATCTGTCTCACCCAATGGGAGTTCATTTCATTTGAAGGTTTACTTAATTAGTGAGATTAAGAGGAGACACAAATCAATGCGAGGGTGTGACACATCAATTTGTATTAGAAAGTCATGGTTTTTGGTAGTCTTTGATTTTTTAAAAAAAATGAAGGTAGCTTGATCAGGATTATGTATAAATTGTGTGCGTGTGTCTTTTATACTATAATCAGGTTTTTACAGTTGTGTTTTCTTCAAGTCACAAACACACTCTTTGTCTTAGCACACAAGCCCGCTCTGTGCCCGTGAATCTCAAACATCTCCTCCATCTCACATAAACTTACTTTCAGAGCTTTCGGATGCTGCGCCCTCCCTTGATGCACAGCAACACCCGGCTCCCCCTTTTTTTATGACTGAAGGAATGACAGATGTGCAAATCTTTTCCTCTCTCATCTGTCTTCGGCACATCACGACTGAACGAGGAGTTGCCAGTGTTGACGTCGGTCAGCGGAGCTCCGTGAATACTAGAGACACGTTCGCAGCCTTTTATCATGTGTTGTTGAAACAGTAATGTCAGCAGAAACCGTGCCCCAACATCTAAGAGAATATTTGTACTTCATCCACATGACTTGCCACATTTCAGCATTTGAGACGGAGGGTTGCATCACTTAACTTCGTCAAAACAGCTCAAAGCCAGGCATCTTTTGAGTGGCATAAAGATGCTGCTGCAAAGCACAGCAGTGACACAAGCTGTGATATAAGATGAGATGCCTGCTTGATGCTCATGAGCTGAGGCTTAGGGAAAGTCTAACTCCTTTACTGGTCCTGGCCAAGTTTTAGAAAAGGCTAAGACTACACCTCTGGCTTCCCTCACCTTTAGGAGGGCGTCAGGCGTGTCTTCAGTTCATCATATCGCACTCCAACGCGTTCGTGAGCATCTCCCAGTGGAGATCCTTTCTAGGACACACACTCCGTCAGAGATCAAAAAGATTGCAATCATCGGTCCTGCAGCACGCACAGAGAACACTTTGGTTACATCTTCTCCCTGGTGATGAACAAGGAGCAAAAAAACAAGCGGGGCATTATTCCAATTTTAGACCTTCACATGTTTTTCACAGAACAAGAACCTTTTATTTCTGTAGTTTATTTCATTTGAAATGCATTTATTCAGTGACCAAGTGTTTTTTTGTTTTGTTTTTTGCACTTGTATTCTTTTGAGAAGCATAATACCGTGTATTCAAGGATAGGAGATGCTCAAACAACCATTTGCCGAAATGCACAAAGAATATGGCCCATTTAATTAGAATTTCTTTCAGTTATGTTATTTTTCATTTATTTATGTGAGCAGTTTTAAGTTATTCATATTTCAGCAGTGGAAACGGAAGGTTGAAAGAATAAAGCCTGCCTCATTTTAAAATGCCTCCTATGCTCGCAAATGCAATGCTATCAGTTAACTATAGCAGCATTAACTACTTGGTGTAATTTTACTCATTTACGGCTGCACCAGTGAATGATTTCAGTGAATGAAGCAATGGCGAGGAGAGAAACGGAGAGACAAAAACAGAAATTTATCACCCAAATCTGCTGTTCAAACTGTTTTAGCATCTTTCAGATGATTTCTTTCATTGTTTTGACTTACTCTCATTTTTTCTTGGTTCACCGTCTCTGCTCACAGCAGTGTTATTTCCAAGTGTAGCAGGCTAATGTTTTCAGCCAAAAAGCTGTAAATACAGATTGTACGCTATCTGCACAGCACGAAAACAGCAGACAGATAAAATGAGCAGACCTCAGGAGCCAAAAATAAGGTGGGAATATTGGATATCTATTCACAGGTAACAGCAGATTCTTCATAACTGTATTTTCCCTCTTTACAATCTGTTTTTTGGCCCTAAAGTGAGGGAAAAGTTAATCTAGGTATAAATATTGTTTCCCCTCTGTTTGGGTAAGAAGATGAAAAAATCACAATTTATTGTAAATCAAAAGTTCAGTGACATGTAGAATAATGGTCGCATAGTGTAATTAATTCATCTATTTTAGCTATTGTATAACACATCATAAATTCTGCCTGATGAATAATGACAAGCCTTCTATTAGAAAAGCTTAATTAATAAGTTTCTGATTGATGGAAACGATCTGTACTCCTATAAATCACGAGAAAAAATGAAACACTGTAAATTGCACATTTGACCTTTGAGGAACAGTTAAGTATTCGTGTTGGTTACAGATGCTGCACTCGTGCTTCTGCTTATATTACAGCCCTGTCGCAGTATCTTCATATCAAAACAGGTTTCTGAATTAATAAAAATAGCTTTAGAGCACAAACAGAGTGGAGCACACGCGGTAAAGTTTAATATGGAAGCTTGTTATCTGTTGTTGTTTACACTCAAAGGCTGATTCTGAAGAGTTAACTTACAGAGGATCAGTCTGGCTTGTTATCTCCCCTCAGTTTTCTGTGAGGAGAATCCAAAAAGACCACGTGTGATAGAGGATCGGCAACCGCGGGAAACGGCAGGAAAGATTTATTGCAGTTTTGTTTTTGCTAGATGCGTAGATCACTTTAATTTGTGTAAGTGTGTGGTCAAACGCCGACAAGCTCTAAGTATAGGCTTCAGTTCAGGGAAGCGAGTTAATTTTTAAATCGGTCCGACCCAGTCGAACGGTCCTGCAAACACTATTGATTGCATGCAAAACGTGTCTTGTTTATCAGTTGTCAGAAAGTTGTGGCTGAAAATAAAAAAAGAAAAAGACATCGTATACTGATTTAGGTTAGAGCTGATCTATCGATTTCTCTCCCTTCTTCTGTCAGTGAGTGATATGGCTGCATTTTGAAGATCTTTGCAATTGATCTATTCCTCCTTCAGAAAAAAAAAACACCTGAATTACTTATTCATTACTCAAGTGTTTGACTGACACACAGTTTGAAGTACTGACTAATTCACTTTGCCAAAAAATCTATTGGGCACAAACTGACATTTTCAGGATGAGTGGTCCGTGAGTGAGTCTTTTGAATTGAATAGAATGAATGTTCGAGGCTGAATGTTTTTCCTGCCTGTTAATTAGTTCTTATAACAGGAATGTGGGAAAGGAAGTGTGTCCTCTATCACACCGAGAGTTAATCCTTCTGAATATTAGGAGGGAGGTTCCTCGACAGGTCCCTCATGGGCTCACATGAATACCAAAGATGGACTTTTTTGAAGCTAAGAAGAATGTCTAACCTATCTAATTTCCTGTTTTTTGTGATAGCGGGTTTCTCCATTGAAAATAATTTGTGTTATAGAGCCAGGCTCCCCCTTCCCTGTATCACTCAGACACACACAAAAACACCGATACAAAGGAAAGCAAGAAATGCCAGAGTGATGCAAAAGTAATCAATTCATAAGAGAGAGGGTCTCTGCTCACTTATCCCAACTCTGAGGTACACAATTGGTAAACCACCCAATGCGTTGTTCTTTACCCTTGACTTAAAACAGACTGTGTCCTGAAGACAAACGAGGCTGGCTACTGGCACAGAATGAAAGGTATCGTTTAATCTCGGCCTCAAATACAATCTAAGTGGGTTAATTAGGGCAAAACACTGCTCCTTCCACCACAGGGAAGATGCTGTGTTGATACAGCTCAACGAGGGCACAGTCTGAGGTGCATGGTTATTGGGGTGATTTGCATAGATCTTTCCAAATTCAACATTTAATCTTAAAAATATTAAATTGCGCATTATATGCACACATGTCACGTCACTTGTCTGACTGTCTTTAAGGCTCATGGGCACCACAGTATAAATAGGAGGCAACTGACTCGCAACTGGGAAAATTTGGTGGTTGAACAGTGATTGCATGTTTTCACATTCATATGATTGCAACTGTTCACCTAGAGGTTGAGCAACACCCTCAAAGGCAACCACTTATGCTCACAAGGGGACTGCACAGCTTACCTGGGGCAGGTACCAATCATGGTCTGATGTGGTAGCTGCACATCTTTTTGCAGTGGGGATTCAACTCAACTAATTACTAACCTGTTTGCATTCTGGTTATATTCCTATATAAAAGCAGGGTTGCTGAGCATCTATGAGATTTTGTTGTTGCATCTCTATTATAAAGGAATTACTATGAAGTTCTGGCTGCACTCACAATCTATGTAGTTTTTATGAATTTCTATGTATGTCACTGGCAATACTTATTCACCAATTTATCACAGTTAATTACCATATTACAACTATTGTTGGTTCTATGTAAATAAAACTCAATTGAATTGAATTATGATTACTCAAGAATCTACAACCATGTTCTTGTGTGCATTTCTCTATTAAACCGATGGTTGTAAATCTCCTGCCTGCTTTTTCTTTCACCATCCCACTGTCACATTCAGCTTGTCTTGATGCACTGCCTGGCCTTTTAACATCATTTTGTCAATATACAGGGTATGACCAAACGTGCCCTGCTGGTGTTGTCACTGTGGCAGGATAGATCACCATGGTAACCAAGGAAATAGCTGAAAAGCTGTTTGTTGTAGGTGGGGTCAAGTGGTTAACACTGCGAAGAGGTGATTTAAAATGAAACCTTGTAAAAATGTAAAACCGAACAAAAAGAAATGGAACAAAGATGACAATCGTGTCACAGCAACACCTGCTGTTTTATCTGCACTCAGCTGGTATGGAGGTCTGTGAACATGTAACACCAAGTGGTCCTGAGTAAGCATCAGTACAGGTGCACTTGTCATGTAAGTAAATGAAGCAAATTTAAAACTATAGTTTGTGAGTTATTGCAGTTATGGCTGACAGTCCATCAAGTAAATGTTCAGACATTTTAAGGAACGAGTGAAAATTCTGACCTGCTGTGGAGCTGACGGGGTCTCATTACAGCCACTATGATGTGAGTTACAGTGTGTATGTGAGGTTGACACTGACTCAAGCATTGAACATGTGTACGGTGAAGACTGCAGTTTTCTTTTACAGTTTGCTATGATGTGTTGTTTTAATAGATAAACCACTAATGTGACTAAAAACATGCTAATATGAAACCACTCTTACAGACTAAGAAAGACCATTGTCAGGGTCCTGAGTTTGGTGACTCGGTGTTTATGTTTTTGATCATTAATATTCTTTGTTTCGGTTAAATTCTTGTTATATCTTTTGGAGTTTTCTAATTCTTTGGTTTTGTCTCAATGCCTCCCCTGTGTTTCACGCCCCTTGTCTAGTTTCCTGTCTAGTGTCTCCTGTGTCTTTAAAGCCAGTCGTGTCCTTGTGTTGCAGTTTGTTACTCCTGTCTCTGTGCTCCTTGTTCGCTCTGTCTTCCCCGTCAGCCGTGTCCCCTTGTCAAATCTGCGTCTCTGTGCCTATCTCCTGTTTCCTGTTTTACTTTGATAGTCTGTGTCCTATATCAATGTATCCTGCTTTGCTTCCTGTGTCTGGTTATGTCAGATTAGCCCCAGCTGTGCTTACCTCCTGTTTTCCATTCCATCGTTACTCCCTGGTGTATTTAAGCCCCGTGTTGTCCTCTGTTGTTGTCTTCTACGCTTGCTGTGTTTTTCCGCTGTCATTCTGGTAATGTTCTGGTTCTCTGTTGCCTGGTTATGTTTTCTAGTTTGAGCTTCATGTTTTGAGTTTCAAACCACCTCTGTTGCCACCCAATATGACCCAATTCCTGCATGCATGCCAAAGAGACGAGCTGCCTAATTGGACTGTTTTGTAGATGAGCGGTGATGCAGATGAACATCAAGAAACCCTTGACAGGTAAACAGTGACAGTGCATCTTTGTTACAATTTTTTGAGCTAGTTCTCATCATAATAGTGGCCAGATTAAAAAAAAAAAAAAAAAAAAAAGTATGGAAAAACAAACAAAGAAAAAGACTTGAGAACTGAGATTTGAGAACTTAAAGCTTACGAGTGGTACAAACAGGACTTTATGACTTTAGGGTGAAAATTGATGCATTTGCACAGAAGGAAACCCAAACGCAGCAAGAACATGATTTGTAAATAAATTCATATGAATAATTCATGAATTAAGTTTGTGTGTATTGCACTCATGTTGCTGTCGGGTTTGTCACTGTGGCTGCATATTAGAAATACATTGTTCTGTTCGAGCACTTGGGTGTGAATAATAAAATTTCCGAATATCGTTCAACATTTCGTGTGGAAAAATATGACTCTCCAGCTCCAGTATGGTGTTTTTCTAGTTGTAAACACACCTATAAATAACTTCCTTGCCTTTGTAGCAACCTAGAACCACATAATACCCTGTGTTAAGATTCAGCTGTGTCATATTTGTGAGTTCTTTGACGTCTACATCATCAGTGTGATTCTTTTTTTTCTTTTTTTTTTAAATGAACTGCAAAAAATGAAAACGCATATGTACAAATTTATAATTTTTGTCATAAGATTCATTAAATAGAATTTCAAAAATATTTAATTTGCTGGCAATTATTTCATTGGTTCAGGCTTTACAGGGTTAAATACTCAACTACTCTTCAAAATGTCACAAATGACAAAATCATACTATTTGACTTAAATATATACAGCTGTAATCACACAGAACAGTGTTGCTGAGTGATTTCAGTGCTTAGTTTAGAGCAACATTTTCCTTGACGATTTACTTCTTGGTGATGAGGGACTAGTGTTGGTAACATTTATGAATTAAATTATTACAAACCAGAAATGAAGCATAGGACAAAAAGTATTCTGAGCTCATACGTTACACACATACATTACTTTGTTACATATTATACTCAAAAATATGGGTTCCAGTGGTGGTCGTGTACCGTAATGGTATGAGGGATATTTTCTTGGGTCCCTAGTCAGTAGTGTTGGTCACTTGAAAATAGTAATTAGTTACTGATTATTTCTCTAAGAAAGTAATCCAGCTACTTTACTGATTATGTATTTTCAAAAGTAATTAGTTACTTCATTACTTACTTTTTAAAAACATGATACACAACCTGAATACCTAATGAAGCAAAACCTTTCAGCCCAATTCTTTTTTTTTTTCTGCATTTTCCATCAATTAAAAATGAATCAAATGAAAATGTCTCTTGTTAAAACTTTTTAACAACTTTTTGTGTTTTATTAGTTTTAATCTTTTAACTTTATGCACATTGCATCAAGTAAAAAATTAAATTATATGCAACAGTCTTTGACTTGAAGAAATTTGTTTAACATTTTACCCTATTTTCTGCATATCCCAGCATATGAAATGAAATATTTTTGTATTTACACTCACTCTTTCAAATAGATGCAAGTAAAACACAGCGAAAAATAAATAAAATCAAAGATTCAGCAGCACTGAGTCCTGTCTCTCTTAAGTAGATTTTCACCTGTTTAGCAGGAGTGGGGCTGTTGGAGGTTTGCCGGGTGCTTGGTCAGATTTGACGTTTTATTTTTCGCTGTAGAAAGAACTTTTCTTCCCACACAGAGTGTACAACAGACACTAGTGTTTTTGTCACTTTTTACGGAATCAAACTCAGAGTAATGTCAGTACTTCCCAGCTTTAAACGCTGCATGGTCGTACTCTCTCCAACACTCCATATTATCCATTGTTGATCTGCACACGTCTGTTGCTGCCAGAGACGTCGCACGCTCGCACGTCATTGTCATGAGACACTCTCATAAACAAAATCACGGTTTAGTAACGCAGTAACACAGCGTGTTTATGGAAAAGTAACAGTAATCTAATTACTTTTTGTAATAGTAATCCCTTTACTCATTACTTGAAAAAAGTAATCAGATTACTGTAACACATTACTGCCCATCTCTGCTAGTCACCTCAGCCTACCTGAGTCCATCCCTTTGTGACCACAGTACACCCATCTTCTGACAGCTCCTTCCAGCAGGATCACGCAGTGTCACAGAGTCAAATCATCTCAAACTGGTTTCCTGAACATGACAATGAGCTCACTGCACTCAAATGGCCTCCACAGTCACCACATCACAATCCATCAGAGCACCTTTGGGATGTCGATGGAACAGGAGATTCGCATCATGGATGTGCATCTGTTGAATTTGCACCAACTGTGTGACGCTGTCATGCCAATATGGACTAAAACCTCTTAGGAATGTTTCCAGCACCTTGTTGAGTCCATGTCATGAAAAATTAATGCAGCTCTGAAGATAAAAGGAGGTCCAGCTCAGCACTAGCAAAGTGCACCTAATAAAGTGGTCGGTGAGTGGAGTGTCTGTCAGAGGCACTTGGGTAAAAACTTCAGTTGCACAATTTGATCCGATTTAAGTCTCTCGTTGTGTAATTGAAGTGCAGTTGATGTTGTTGTTAAAGCTGGAGTCATTGCTGAGTGAATTAGAGGCTGCACAGTAAACGATGATGAGCTGCCAGAGAACAAACGGTCACGTAGCATGTTGATAAATCAATAGGTGAAGATTGGTTCACGACTATCTGTTAAACAATGGAGGTAAGTTGTAAGGATCACTTTCTCCACAAGGACTTTCTTCAGCTACAGGACGATAATGACCCGTTCATTCCTCATTACTGAATCAATATTTACTCTTTCCGCGCACCCCCAAGAGATACATAATACTGAGAAGCTTTTAAAGTTGTGCCTCATTACTTCATGACCTCTGAGTTATTGCCTTTCCACGCAGCTCCATGGCCAAATCTTATTATGGACTAGCATTTACATTTAGTCTTATTTATACTGAAGGCCACTTTCACCTATCCACATGCACATTAAACACAGTTTTATGCTGCAAAAACAGCACTTTATATTTATCGATCTCACGCCCACCCGCCATCAATGAGCACGCGTGCCATCTTCCTCCACAGTACTCTCAGCCAGACTATGATGGGGACGGGAATATTAATAGGCTGTAAGCGCTCTGAGTATGACAGTTCAAATGCCTTCTTTTACAGTCAGCCTGATCCCCAGCTAAAACCTGGAATGTGGTTACACCGCTTCACTTCAAGGGGCACAAAAATCATTAAGCGCTGAGGTACGACTTCAAAAAACCTCAAACGCCTTACTTTGTGTCACCGACATTATGTTGTTCAGCAACTCTTAATGATTCTGTAACTTTCATATTGAATCATAAGTACAAGCATTTTTGTGTACTGTACCAAAATGTATTACTGGGAAAGGACTCAGCTTTGACTGACATTAGCAGCCGAAATCTCGTGATCATAACAGACCGAGGAAAGCTGGAGCAGCGCGTGTGACTGCGATGAATTGAGTAAGGATGTGATTTATGTAAAATTTCATTTGTTAGGTAACAAAAGTCGTATGTCTTCTCTCAAAAGTTACAGCGCTAATGTACTTTTAAATGTACTTTAATGAGATAACTATTTTACTTACCCTGAGAAAGCTCACTTAGTGTGTTGCATGGTGGGAATTAATATCCATTCATTTTCTGTCCTTTCTTATCTCATGCAGGCTTACAGGGGGTTTGCTGGAGCCTGTCCCAGCATGCATTCAGCTATACCCTACTACACTCTCAACAGGTTGGCAGTCTATTTCAAGAACACATACGCACACACACACACACACACACACGCTATTTCTCTACTTCACCTAACCTTCATGTTTTTAGACTGTAGGAGGGCATATTATGTCTCTCTGTGAGTGCCTATGCTTTGTTTCCCAGTCTTTCAGGTGTATAAAGTGTCCCCAGTATTCCATGGTCAGCTTCTGAAGGACATATTTAAGGGCACTTTGCTTTCACCATTACTCCTTTTCTCTTCTATTCACATTCTCATGTCCTCACCCAATTGAGAGGCTCCAAATCCTCATGCTTCCATTTAAGAGCCTCATTCTTTAACCTCCAGCCAACTGTGCCTGTATGTGCTTTATTTAAAAGAACTTCTTCCTGCCATACTCAGCTTTACTCCAGCCTTGAAAACAGCAGATTTTTTAGTATCAAACGCAGTGCATTATCAAACTGGAGGTGCACTGCACGCTGTGTGAAGATGCACAAAGGGACGGAATAAATGGCATGAGGTAGAAGTGGCGAATATTGCACAGACAGAAAGTAGCTTTTTGTGTCATGGTTATATATATTCACATCATCTCTTGGTATTTAATTCATTAGTTTTGATTTCAAGAACATTTACTTGTAAAAGCTAAGGAAATGAAAGCAGAAAGGTCTTTTTAATATTTAATGTGACTTACTGAAAACGACAGGCTTACACATTCTGCGCCTCACCGCGTTCTTGAAAGTTGCTAATTTAAACAAATTAAACGGAGTCATATCTAACAGCATTAGTGTCAGGTCAGTGACTATTTAATACTCGTAATATAAATAAGAATATATTCATATTTGACAGGGCCGTGGATATGTACACATGGTAACCATGGTAATTTGCAAGCATTTTATTTTAATGAAAAATCACAAGTCATTAAATCTGCTAATTATTTTCGACACACACTCTGAGTCACAGTAACTGAATCTATATATTAATGACCACCACCGCAGTTTTTCTTTCTTTTCCCTTTGTAATAGAGTTTTTAAAGCTATTTGCTTTATGTAGCATATATTTGCAACACGTCAAATTGTAAATGGGCCATATTTAACTTGGTGTGGTTTTTTTTGTTGTTTTTTTTGAGGGTTTTTTTTTTTTTAGGTTTTCCAAACAACTTTGTCCAGATTCATGATAATCAGCCAGCATCAGCCTACACTTTGATGGCTGGTGATTCTAATGATGTTCTAAATCATTATAGGTCACTACCGGAGCACATTAAGTCACTTCTTTATTCATCAAAAACACTTTAATGAGACCCAAATGAATTGTGCTAACTAGAGCACGAGCTATTTGGAATAACTAATAAGATTTAGGACTGTATCATGGGCTGGAAAAAGCCAACAAACTACACTGTAAACATTATGATGAGCTCTATAACCTAATGAGGTAAGCTGCTATGTGGTCTTCGTGGTGGACATTAAGGTTTACAAGCTCAATGTAAACACCACTGATGAGCTTTGAGCGTTCACTTTGATGAAGGAACCATTTTTCCCCATGACTTTTTATTTCAGTTTTGATTTGTGAACTCAATTCAGTCTCCCACACATAAGATGATTGCTGTTATAGATCACTTTTTATTATTTATTTATGAATTTTTTAGGCAGACAAAAGCAGCATCCTTTGGTTTTTTCTGACGATTGCTAATTTTGCTTAAGTATAGGAGATTTTTTTCAACATTCAGCTGTAGCTAGGTAGTCAGCCAATCTCAGAATAGCCTCTCTGAGTTCATTCAAAGGCTATGTCTGGTTTTGAGATTATGCTGCAATACAAATACAAAGCAGGTCGAAACAAGCTCATTTAACCCAAACGGCATCCAAGTGTGCTAGTCATTGTGCTTTTTTAAAATAAATAGGTAGTGAGATGGACAAGCTGTTATTTATTCTTATTATTCTGTTATTTATTTATTCTTATATTTATATTTTTGCACTTTTCTGTTTTCATTTTGGTTCACAATTAGCTAAGATCTGATGGAGCTAGACACAGCAACTACTGAGATGCTTTGTTTACAAGAGCTGGTTTTCACATTAGGTACTGAAACAACCTCTCAAGAGTGAAATCTAAAGAACATGTCCAAGTAGAACTGTGACTCCAAAAAGGCCGTACAGAGAAGCCACACACCGAGGAAATCCTCAAGACAGTGTGATGAATAATGGCCGTCAGGTGTGCGCATCCAGCTCTTTCATGAACTTAATTACTGTCACGCCTCCTGAGGCGGTAACCTGCCATGCACATACCCATTCTCACGAGATAAGAGAGAGAGAGAACACAAGAAAGGTGACACTGAAGACATGCGGACCACGACATGGACCTGCTTTTCCTCATTTATCCTGTCACTGTCATATATACACTGACTCACTGGCCACTTAATTAGGCACCCCTCTTCAACTGCTCATTAACGCATATATTTTAATGAGCCAATCACATGGCAGCAACTCTACATTTACACATGCAGACATTGTTCAAACTGAGCGTCAGAATGGAGAAGATTTAAGTGATTTCAAATGCAGCATGGTTGTTGGTGTCAGACAGCATGATCTGAGCATGTCACAAACTGCTTATCTGCTGTGATTTTCCCACACAGCCATTTCAAAGGTCTGCAGAGAATGGTCCGAAAAAGTGAAAATATCCAGTGAAGGACAGCTCTCGGAGCAAAAATGCCTTGTTGCCAGAGGTCAGAGGAGACTGACCAGGCTGCTACAAGATGATAGAAAAGCAACAGTACCTCAAATAACCACTCATTACAACAAAGGTATATAGAAGAGAATCTCTGAACACAGAATAAATGGAACCTTGAAGCAGATGGGCTACAGCAGCAGAAGACCAAACCAGGTGGCTCTCCTGCCAATTAAGAACAGGACAGAGGCTACGATTCACACTGGCTTACCAAAATTGGACACTAGAAAACTGTAAAAATGTAACCCAAATGCTGTGACATTCGGATGGCAGGTTCAGAATTTGGTGTAAACAACATGAAAGCATGAATATTCTTTGCCTTGTATTTATGCTTCAGACTGTTGGTGCTGTAACAGTGTAAGGGATATTTTCTCTGCACACTTTCAGTACAAACTGAGCATCAGCCCAGCTGAGTATGTTCATCCCTTTATGAGCCCAGTGTACCCATCTTCTTATGGCTGACAAACCATGTCACAAACCTGAAATCATCTCAAACTAGTTTCTTGAACACGACAGTGTGTCCATTGTACTCAAACAACCTCCACGATCACCAGATATCAATCCAACAGAGCACCTTTGGGATGTGGTGATTCACATCATGGATGTGCAGCAGCTGCGTGATGCTATCGTGTGAATATGGACCAAAATCCCCAAAACCAAAAATGTTTCAAACATCTTATTGAATCCAGGCAGTTTTGAAGGCAAACAGGTTCAAATGCATTACGAGCATGGTGTACCTAATAAAGTGTCCATTGAGTGTATGTCTGTGAAGGTTCTCAGTCATCCAGGTCATCGTAGTCAAAGGAGCTTGCAAAGAAAAGCGTCTGGACTTCTTTAAGTTGCTTGAAGACGTTTCACCTCTCATCCGAGAAGCTTCTTCAGTTCTAAGGTCAAATGGTGGAGAGTCCCAGATATAAACCGAGTGGGAGTGACCCCCCACAGAGGGACAAAAGGACCCCCTGATGATCCTCTAATCGCCTGAGCCAAGGTGTGAAACTGGGTGTGGGTCCCAATCAGCCAGAGTTTCGGGTGAGCTCATTGTGAGTGACCATCTTTGAACAGAGGCGGGGGTTTACGACACCAACTCTCTGCCATCTATAATCCAGTTTTGAGATCCCTTCCCAGACGCCTTAACGCCCACTCACATCCTGGGCCATCTGACCTCAGGAATTCGCATGATAAGGTGGGGCCAGGTTTCACAATGAACACACCCGAAACTCTGGCTGATTGGGACCCACACCCAGTTTCACACCTTGGCTCAGGCGATTAGAGGATCATCAGGGGGTCCTTTCGTCCCTCTGTGGGGGGTTACTCCCACTAGGTTTATATCTGGGACTCTCCCCCATTTGACCTTAGAACTGAAGAAGCTTCTCGGATGAGAGGTGAAACGTCTTCAAGTAACTTAAAGAAGTCCAGACGCTTTTCTTTGCAAGCTCCTTTGACTCCATTGAGTGTAGATTGTATGGTGGCTGCTTATTTTCTGCTTAATTTCAGATCAGCATATGTGCAAGTATTCACAACGAGCCAGAATCTCAGGATCCATATGACTCTCAATCTGGAAGTTTTTTCCATCCTTAAATGTGTTTGATTTTAAAAAAAGGGAATTAATATGGTCTTGTATTGATCAGCAGAGTATATATAATAGCTTACTATGTTATATAATAGACTGAAAGCACAGCATAAAAGATGTATTTAGCTAAGCTGTAATTTATAATTCTACACAGGTTTTCAAGCTGTTTTGTATTTGAGAAAGCTATTATAAGCCACAGTACAGGGAGCTACCAGTCACCACCACATCAGATAATATTCAATATTTCCAGACAGCAGAAGTTCTCAATTTTAACCTTTTTGGTGCATTTCCCTCGTGTGTGCTGATTAACTGAGATCATATCAATACTGTCTAAATGTAATTAAAAGACTAAATCCAACATTAGCTCTCAAAATGAGCAGGTAATGGGCCTCTGTAATATTAATTGCTGTGGATGTTTGGGCTGTATGCTCTCATAGTTTGGATCAGATTTGGTAATGTAGTGTATTTTGAGAAAGGTGAAGAGGTACTCAGAAACACCAGGTTGTGTTTGGGGCCATGATGAGGATGGGCACTAAAAGGGCTTATTTCAGGCAATGGGTGAGCTGATGACCTGAGGGGGCTTCACCAGGGCTTTGTATAAGTTCAATAAGGATTTTGTTAACTGTGAATAATGATTCTTTTTTAGACACAGAATAAGAATATAGAACTGGAAATTGGTGTAATTTAAATGTCAGGGATCACTCGAACTACAGCCCCATAGACATGTAAGAAGTCAAAGGCTTGACTCACCTCTGAAGCAGTGATTGGATGATTGGATGATGACTGTTCAGGGCAGGCAGCCAGCAGACATTAGCTGAATGACTCCTGCAACACAACTCCAGTAATAGTGTTTACTGTAATAGAAAGATGACTTTTATCATTTGTGGACTAACTCCTAAAAGGTGCAGCCTGGTGACACTAGTTATACTAATTTTCATAAGTACACCACAATGTTTAGTTGGGCCATATATAAATCATATATATACCACATATAAATCAAGACTGAAGAAGGAGGGTGTTACGGCCAGGATAGCCGGTGTGTTTGTGGTGCGGACCCAAGAGCAGGAAAACAGGAGAGAACAGGATTTTAACAAAAAGCGAGCTTTTAATTATGGCTGATAGAGGAACATAGAAAGGCAATGGCGAAACTAAACTATAAGCTGAACTGGGGAAGCTATAGGATTAACTATGTAAACTGTGACTTGAAACAGAAACATGAATATGAACCTAAGCTTGAAAATAATCCTGCGACTTGAAGTACATGACGCTAGACAACCCGACACTGAACAGAGGAAGACAGAGGACTTAAACACACAAGGTTAATGAGGGAAGTGGAAACACCTGGGGAAACACAGCTGACACAAACATGACACGACAGGGGAAGTAAAACTAAACACACTGAACATGGAAGGCTTTCAAAATAAAACAAGAAACATAATGGACATGACAAGACAAGCTTGACAATAGACATGGAAACACACACACGTGACACAAGAAACACAAGGAGAGACACATGGGAACAGATAAGGGAGGCGAAAGCACGGGCATAACTAAACATTAAACATAGAGGACAAGACAGACTAACACAGAAGACAGGAAAAGACTCATAAACACGGAGACATGAAAGAAACATAAACCGGAATAAATCACTCAACTAAACCTTAACTAATTGACACAAAAACTTAACATAAATGCAATCTAACATGAGAAAAACAAAAATACAAAATAAACTCAAAACGCCGGGTCACAGACCTGGGCCCTAACAACAAACAGGAATGGCATCATAGTTAATAAGTCGTTCATTAACAGTAATAACTCCTAACAGGAATTTCTAGCATACGCGCATTGTTTAACAAAAGATAATACTGTAGTGACCATTAGGGAAAAAATTACAGCTCCATTTACACAACAACAAAAAAAGTTGTCACATTGCTGCCTAAACAAAAACAAATTGCAGTAATGTTAAAATCATTAAAGTCTTATATTTAATTGAGAGTCACTTAAAAACAACACAATAATGGCTGAAATTGATACATTTGACAGTCTATTTTTTTTGTTTTGGAAAAATATATGCTTATTTTATGAAAGATGGGGCAGAAGCATGTCTATCATTGTGTTGCATCACCTGTTCTTAAGGAAATATTCTCCTTTATTTCTGAATGTGTGAATGTTTTCAGCGGGCGAGAGGTCTGCGGTCAGGTCAGGTCATCTCCTGGACACTGTTTAGACGGCATCATGCTGCTGAATCAATTCATAAGAATTCCTGATTAACACTGATGTGTACTATTTATTCCAACCATTACTCTTTTTGTGCCACCTGAATCATCATACTTTAATTCGGTCATTATTTCAGAATTACTCATCATTACCTTCTGTGTCTGTGTCCCCTCAAGTAAAGTGAAGCATGACATTTGTATCATTTTAATCAGGAGAGACACATGAAAAAAAGGTGATGAGCGATATCGATTTATGTTAATTATGAACCGATAATTACCCAATGATTCACTAATGTAATATCCTCCAGCTGGTTACTTAGTAAATAATCATTACCGGCTATAACGTCCCGGGTCAGGCGTTATTAGGGAAGCGCTGATGAATGACTAATTAACCGTCCTGCCCATTTGTATTTCACTCCTCCCTCGTTCTCTGGTCACCAAGTTTTTGTGTCGTTTATTGCAAAGTTTGACTGTAAATTCAATGTTGGCTGTTAAGCCATCTTAACTAATTCTCTCCTTCAGTGACAGATGGTGAGGTTTTTTCTAAACAGATGGTTTCTGTTACTAAATCAAATGCAGGATTCATGTAATCATCAATTAAACACAAGTACTATACAGTCTAATGTTTACTTACTACAGTGTAATGTTTCTGTATAAAATGCTATCCTTTAATGACTGAAAAAGACTTCTTGTATTTAGTAAAAGTAATATCCTGAGAATAATATCAGCTAAAGTACCAAAAGATGTAAATTAACTGTGAGATGTGGGATGAAAAAAAATGCTTCCAAATGAAAATGCAGAGTACACAGTCGTGCCAGTGTAGGAGTCTACTCTTTGGCCAGTGGATAGTTTTATCTGTGACCTGGTTTCCTTGCATTTTAATTATGCTTCCATCTCCATGCACTCGCAGGCAGAGGGATTTCACTGATAACGGTCTGTTTGTAGTGCACCGATCGTGGCCGCAATGTGCTTCACAGACCATTGGCCAAATAATTCAACGTAATTAGACTTGCGTCATGCAAAGACGAACAGGAGGGAAGAACTTTTTAGAGATTGTGTGTTCTTTTGCAGACAGGATGAGATGCAGAGAGGACTGGAGAAAGGGAACGAATGAGTCATGAAACATTCAGACCTGACAATACTTCTGACAGAGACATGGGGAGAGAGGATGGCAAGAACGCAGGTGGCATTTCATTTTTTTCTTTTTCTTTTCTTTTTTACCATAAATAGTCTAAATGAAAACATGATAATGTGTAATTACAGATACAATAGCGCAGAATGGGATGAATGTGACTCGCATTCTCCAACGTGACAAAGAACAGATCGGGACTCAGAGGAGAGCTTTCTGCACAGCAATAATGTTCAATTAGGCCTTGTATTGATTTACAGCTGACATAACAACTGCTATAGGAATGAACATTACCACAGATACTTTGCAAAAGAATTTTTGTATTATTACTGTTCATGCATTTTATTTATGCTGTCTGTTTGGAGGACATATTGGGCTGCGAGGTAGCACATTGAGCAGGTTACTGACCTTTGCATCAGAAGACTCGGCAAGAAACCTTCTTACCATAACGTCCTTGAGCTTGACACCGAATCCCTACCTGCTCCAGGACTAGCGGCCTGTAGCTGACTCTGACCTCTGACCTTCCCACAGAGGTAAGTAAGTGAATAAAAAACATTTTTTTAAAAATCTCCTCGCCTTCAGGCGTTAAACACTATCTCCTTTTTGCCCCTGCATGAGTAAGATAGCAGCGCCAGGAAAAAACTGATTTGGTAAGAAGTAGGAATGTTCAATCAGAATTAAATATGTGAGAGATTAGCATTCATTTAAAAACAGCTAAAGTGTGTCTGTCTGTGGAGGCTAAATTGAAACGCATTAGTATTCATACCTAAAGTTAAAAAAAATGACAGACAAATACAAAAAAAAATATCTGGCTACAACCAGTCCAACTTAGTGGTGTTACATTATCATTCTAGGAAGGCACATGAATATGTTATTTTTACATAAAAAGCAAATGGTACATGTAGGACGGCAGAGGACTGCACAAACTGACGGTCCAGCAGAAAAACTCTTCGCAACTTCAATCTGAGTCACAGCATGAGTCTGTTCTCTCATCGTCAGGCAGTCAAACGTGTATTACATTTCTAGCCATGGAGACGTGCTGAGGTCGCATGTGAAATATCAAACATCTGACTGCAAGGATTTAGTAGTCCAGCAGTGTCCAGGCATGCTCCAGCATCTGTCATGGCTGAAATAGGAAGGCATCCTCTTCATCCAACCAAAGCAAGCCCTGCCATTTGTTGCTCCTCTCTCCGGCTTAATCAGTGAAGCAAAATGCTCTCAGTTAATTGATTAAAATGATCTCTGTCTCTTAGGAGCAATGTCATCAGCATCCTTGTAATTTGTGTGTCCCTGCCAGAATTTGCTTTAGGTCTGATTTCATTAGCGCCCTATGTAACAGTTTGGAGTCAGGTTAACGCCACGGCATCCTGAGGTGAGAAAACCCTGTTCTGTTTACGTACACTGGCAGAAAGTACGTGACAAAAGTACTGAGAGGTCACCCCATTTATGCATTTTCTCATTTTTCAATACAAAAGGTTGATCTGATTACGACGACAGGCTCGCAGATGGAGACTCTCCTCAGGAGTAAATGTTTATTGATCAAGAAAGACTTGGGCATGTAAATTCTGATTTGTATGTGCGTGTTGTCTGCAGGGTAGCTGCAGAGCAGAATCCATCACTATTGGCATGTGGACCTGATTACTGGAGAGACTCTGAAAGTCTCATAGACCTATGATAAAGAACTCTGTCCGGGCCTCTTTACAACCGCATCACTCAGAGTGTCTGCACAAAGGAACAGTGCATAGCAAAAAAATAAAAAAATAAAAAAATCTTACATTCAGCACAATTGCCTTAATTCAGCTCTATGCTGGCACAGTTTCTTGTATCTGGACTGCAGGAATACATTTAACGCCCTCAGTAAAAAGGATGGCCACAGAATATTTTTAACAAAGAAAATCAGCTTGAATTGGGGTGGGGGGGTGGAGGGGTATTTAAATTTAAAATCACATTAAAAGATTAATGGCTTCAAAATGTGTTGCCGTAAACAAAACAGATTTATGGGGCGGCAAGTGTGGTGGAAAGTGACTTGCATTTGATTGTCATTTGAAATGGTAGAAGGATTCAGCAGAGACTTGTTGGTGAGAGTAGGTGGGATGATCCATTTTGATTTCAAGCACCACACCGGCAAAAGAGAAAAAGAATATATAATGTGAAAAACAATCACTCCTGCAGCGTGTATGATAATCGGGATGAGGTTAGCATTTTGCAGCTGCAGGCAGAAAAACCCCGTCTGACTAAGTTCCTGGTGCACGAATATTACATCTTTTATGTGTCATGTGATAAACGGTAACTTCTTCAGTATATCTACCAAGTGTGTAGCAATTTTATGTTTTTTATATAAAACAAAATGTTAGACTTTTACATGTTGTGATGATGCTCAGCTGGTTTTATTTTGATTCCCCAACACATCATGGGGAGGCAGCACTGAGTCTGCTTTGACAGTCAAAGCTCTTTATGTTGCGCTCATGTGCAAACTGGATGCAAGATGATGGCCTGTGTTGGCTAGCAGGTAAACAGATGCCCGTCCAGTGGCCAACAGATAGGTGGGTGTACATTTTTTTAAAAGACTGACTTTGGGTAACATAGTAATTATTTCCTTTTGTTTGAAAAATAACTTTACTGAACATGATCTGATCATACAGACACAGACACAAGTGCTTTTAATCACGTGAGGGTTATAGCTTCATATTACTTAAAAGTCAGCAAAATGGTGATGAAGTCATGATGTAAAACTTCCAAGCTGGTTCAAATTAATTTTATGAAAGACTTACAGTAATGTTTAAGAAAAAAAGCGAAAACATTACCAGGTAAAATCCTCATTTAGATGCTGTTTCAGGCAAACATTCTGAATTTCATGCTGAGAAATTTCCCTGACCACAGCCGCTTCATGTTAAGCTACGTAGTGTCAAACTTTTTTCTCACTTCTGTACATTCCCCTTTTACTTACCGAGGCAAGCCAGTGATTTGCGCTGAAACGCAGTACGCCTTTCATCTGTGAAGAGTGCACCTGTATGACTCACTACAGGAAAATTATGTCACCAGATCAGAGCGCTGTTCCTGTGTACGGCCTCTGTTGCCTTTGCAGCTAATTTCCCGGAAACTCACAACGTTCTTGTAAAGTCTAATAAGGGAGATCCCACGCCTTCATAAAGCTGTGAACTGCGCAGACTTGTGAAAGTGTTTTAAAATGGACAGCGTGACTTTATCCTGTGAGTCTATATCACAGCGACTTAGAGCAGATAAAACAGATCAACAAAATCTGAGCGCACAACTGATCTTATTATTTAGACTAAAAAGCATTTATGAGTTGATAAGGATCCCTACAATCTGCTCATACACAAGCTGTAAAGCTAAAAAATATAAACAGCATTCTGTAATAGTGAATTAACTGAATAATGTGACATATGAACGTGCAGCCCATTATTTTATAAATCTTGAACCTTTGACCCCAACTGTAAGAGGAAAGAGTTCAAACCTTTACTTTAATATGTCACATGTCTGTACTTTGGAGGACACTGTATATTTAAATAAGACCCCTGAGGCGCCTTATTAGATCCAGCAACTGAAACTAACATGTTCATGTGAATTGTCCCATCTGTAAAGTGGCTAATGGCCTGGACAAGTTGGTTCCAGAGGCACTATCAAGTGGGTCGCATGGACCACGTCTGTGTGAATTTAATTAAACTCGTGAGACAAGACAGGTTCAGTTTTGCCCGTCAGGTTATATATATAACCTGTGACTCTTTGTTCTGCATTCACTGCACAAGCAACCCTGCCACCCAGCAGGAGTGATTAGTGCAGCAAAGCCATCTGCACAACTGCAAGCGCAAAGCTGAACAGCACCTCAGCTGCGTATTGGATTCAGTTTTCTGCAGTGGTGGGCAAATGCTCTTGTTCCACACCGCACACAGGCGCCAACCATAAGAAGGCTGACTATTACTCAGTAATCGGTATTAAATAACATACTGGATGGGAGTGGCGGGGAATTGCAAATAATGACTGATTTACAATTTAGATTCAGCTGCAGGCCGGCTCATGTTTAACCCACACAGTAACCAAGGGAACCCGCTAACTTAGTCGTTAGTGACCCACATAGGAAAGAAGACGTGTATGTTTTTATTAGGTACATCTGTACAGCCTATCTGATGCATTTTTTTAATATATCATAAAGCCTACTTGCATTATGCTTGTTATCTTTACTTCAGACACTGTTACTGAGATGGTTATTTAATAGTTATATTAGAGTGAGGTGTTAATGGTCTTCTTAAGCCTTTCATCTATATAAACATGTAAGAGCGACAGACAAAAAAGAAAAAGAAAGCTCTTTCATTTTTATGTAATCAAATGTAACACCACCTTTACATGTGGGTCACCTGATGTGTAAAATAAGTTACCATGTGAATGTACCATATGTACAATTATTGAACTGGATCTAAGCCTGGATCTAGGTGCTCCCTGTGTGAAGGGGGAAGCTGATGATGACTTTCCTGCTAGGGGAATTGTAGACTTAATGCCTATAGGAGGATTTGGCCAGTGAGTGTAGCAGCAGACTTCATTTATGAGGAAAAGGGGGAAATCTGTCTCATTTAAATACATTGTTGAACAAAAGCTTTAATAGTGGAATAATGCACATTCTGCACTTTTGTTCCATATCTGGAAGTACAAAAAGGTTTAAGCACAAGGAAAGATTGTGGTATCGGCAAGGAAAATATATGCAACTAACTACGCTTTCCTTAGTTATTATCAGATATAAATCAGATTGTGAGGTGCTCAATATTGCTCAGTATCAACAAGGCTGCATTTGTTCTCAGCCTAAATGTCTTTAGCTTAAAATTTCTACATAATCATTCATAATCTCATTCAAAAAATCTACTCTGTTTGGTGTAACCAGGGCCGCCAACACCAGAGGGCAAATTAAACTCATGGTTCTCTAGTGATTTTGTATAGCTAATGTAAAGGTGCTTCCTTGTCTGCTAACAATGAAATGGCTGAAAGCTGCTGTGCGGTGGGATACAATATTACAGATGCTACAAAGATTGAGATAGCTTCGGAAAAATAAAGCTGGCCTCAAACCTGCATTCTGTCTGAAGACCAGCAAAAAGACTGGATTATAAAGAAGTCTACAAAACAGCTCTCTAGCTTGATCACTGTAAACACTTTCCTGATGAGTTTATGGGCTCAGGCACTTTTTTGTTTATGATTTGTGACATTAGCCACTCGCTCATTGGCTAACAACCTATTCAGTCACAAGCCACTGGCCAATAACTGAGCGGTTTTACAGTCAGACCGGCCTCTACTTGTCACATCGGTTACCGTTTTTTGCAACAAAGGCAGAGATGGCAAAATCGCTCATCTTCATATCAGAACTACAAAAACAAGCATGTGGCATCACAGTAGCTACCTCCATCTGTTATATGGTCTATGCACATTTACCAACAGCCAACAAGGTGGAAGTAACTTTAGTATTTTACCCTGTGTGTTTTACATGGTGCAGAAAACTTTTATTATTCTATAGTTTACATATTTTTATTTACTTTTTATTTGCATGTTTTTATTTTGAAAGTTTAGTGTTAACTTCCGATCCATATCTCTCCAGTTAAGACAACGATCTATACCTACTCAATGACCTGCTATAAAAATGCAGGGAGACACAGCAGAGCAGAGAAACCAACAGAAATATATGGCTGCAAATATTACTTAGAGCTCCTGTGAGCAAACCATGCTGTTTGTCTGTTTTATAAAATACTCAAGCACTGCAGGCAGATAGCCAGAAGCGATCGGGTCCTTGTGAAGTGCAACAAGAACGGTAAAAGAACGACTGGCAGACAGGTGGAACTCGGTTTCAGTCGTTCTTCTGCATGGCACGTCAGAGTGGGAAGTGTTAGAGTATTTTAGAACTTGTTTGTACTTGTTTTTGTGCCTAGTCTGGCTTTTATGTAGTAAATTCTTTTTTTAATTACTAATCAGTCACCCCTCTTCCTTTATATTCAGGGGCATAATTTCCAGGGGGGTTAGGGGGGTTATTACCCCTCCCATAATCAGACCCAACGAATATAACCCCCCAACCCAATAAAATTATGAATTATCTTGCATAAATAGGCTGTAGATTCTCTTAACTCATTTCAGGTATTACCAGCAAAATAGTTGCATGTTTAATCATCTAGGAATTTATTTATTTAGACAGAGATCTTGACCCCCCCAATGTTCAGCACAAAGTTATGCCGATGTTTATGTTCTCCACCCGATTAAAAAAGTCCTCATTCAAAATGTAGAATTCATTTTTGTTTGCATTATTGTTTTGTTTTTTCCTTTTTTTTAAATTATTTTTTAAGCTGCAAATAGGAATGTGGTTAGCAGTGTAGCTAATGTAGCTTGCAACATTAGCTAGCTAACAGCTAATAACAATTGGAGCTAAAAATTCCTTTGATGTAAATGAATCTAGTATTTTTAACCTGCTAGAGGCATTTTGTCACAGTTTTATCTCAGGGCCAAGTATTTAAACCTCTAGTGTGCGTGCTTTTCAGATTATGACATGTTGAGCTCTGTGCTGGTGAAATATGAGTTTTGAATTCCATAAAATGAAACTTGGCTCTTATCTTTTTGTGAATGATTAATGAAATAATGAGTGGCTAGCACAATTCTGATATCACAAATGGGAAAGAAGAATAATGATTCAAAACTGATGTCATTAAACAGAATGTTTTATATGGTAGATGATGAAAAGAAGTGGAAAGTCTTCAGTCATCTGTCCTGGATTGACATATTGTACCCTTGTAGAAAAGATCAAGGCCTGGCCTCTCCTCTCCAATGAGCACCCAAATGTCTCTTTTCCTCATTCTTGCATGCCCTATTTTTGGATAAAAGCAATTCCAGTGAGGCATATTGTTATGAAAATAGGAGCATGACGAGAATGTTGAAAATAATTTTCAAGCCTTAGCACCATTGTTGTGTTTGTTGTGCTTGTTTGCGGTCTGTAAGGGGGTTCCTGCTGATTCACTGAAGTCCGTTATACTCTGACACGTCTGTTGATTCATTTTGTTGTCTGACTTCGCTTTGTTTTCAGCCAATGTAGAGACACAAAGTACAGACTGAACTTGACGTGAAAAGGCGCTTTCAGGCAGGAAGTAACAACACCCCTTCTTCCCCCCTCACCCATGTCAGCACTTTGCAGTTTCGGTTCAATCGCTTCCCTTTTTACCAAGCGACATCCAAAATGCACTCTTAAATGACCATTTGCATATCATCATTGTCCACACATGCACAGCTCTGTATGTTTGCACTGCAGCACAAAAACAACAGGTGGGGGGAGACTCTTGCGGTGTTGGGTGTACGTATGAATTTTGCCAAATATACCTCAACCAGACATCACGTGGTTTCATATCAGTTTCGCCGCTGTGAGCCGATAATGTTATTTGTTTAGTTCGGTGATACTTTAAACACTTCTTCTCTGACAAGAAATACAGAAGCGCAGTCTTCCCCCTGTTTATTAACAGATCACTGCATGAAATAACTGCTACAATACTCCGGTGAACCAGTTACATAATTACAACTGTAAATAGGAATATTATTTCAAAATGATCAAATGAAACAGTTCTAATCTTTTGTCTCCAGCTGGCAACAGAATCTTCTTGGCTCAGTGTGTGTATTGATTTTGTTGGTTCTCTCATCTGGTATGTTGACAAGAGGCAAATGCATACAGAGAAGCTAAATGACAGCTATTTAATTTGGTTTCAGTGATTGTGCAGGCTGCTGTTACCTGAAGAGAAAGGATGCTGCAGGTTCTATTTATAGGACTCATATGCATTTCCAGAAATTGTGTCTTTTATTCAACAGGTTTTCTGTTGTTGTTTTAGTTGTTTTGGGGTTGTTGTTTTTTTAATGTGAGAATAGAAAAAGGTTTTGATATAGCTTGGTGCAAGTTTCAAGGGTTTTACAAATAGACTGTGTTTACCATTGCGTTCCTTTGATTTCTTTCTAGGCTGGATAGCTAAACCTTAACTACAAACCAAGTATCAAGGTTGAATGTGCCTTTATTGCAACTTTATGCAGGGGCAGAGCTAACCGGTGGCTAGCGACTGAAATTTGGCTACCGCTTTGGTCAACCTACACCACCAATGCTGAAACATGTTAGGGGGTTTGCACCCACCACAAAGCTGCTAGCAGAAAGGCTGAACACAGAATATGGGGGAGATCAACAGGATGTAAACAATGCCACTTTTGCCAATTTGCTGCTGTGGTTTCTGCGAAATGCTGACAAAGTCATCACAGACATGTGATTTTCATCACACCAGAAGGAAAACAAAGCCAAAAGCATGATCACGGCCGGCCCCTGTGACTGATGTGTAGTGAGTAGTCATGACTTTGGGGTGTCACTGTTGCCGGTGGTATCAGTAAATTCTGGGTTGTAGAGGCTCTTGAGAAGATTTATCGCGTCACTTGTGCAGGAGGAGCTGAGTCTACTTTTCTGCTCGACAGATGTGCAGTTTACATCTGCAAATTTTGTGGTCTATCAGAACTTGTCCGGGGTCCACAGTTCCCGCTAACTGTCAGCTGTAATTGACATTTGGAAGCTAGAAGCGCTTTGATATCTTTGTACAGCCTTGCCGATCAAGTAGCTGCAGTTTAGACCCTCAGACAGCTACTTAGAGGGGCCCACGATGGGTGGGAGATAAGGTTAGAGGATTTATCAGCTCTGAACCTGTTATTGACTGACAACTTCAGAAGGCTTGTTCATTTTCCAATTACGTTTAATTAGGACCTTGTTCTTTCCTTTCAACTTCTGTTCAAACTAAAGAAACACATCCTCTGCCGCTATGCTGAAAGGCAGCTTCACACTCTCTCCAGCACAGACGTTGCACTTGTCTCCATCTCCATCTAGAACACATCTATTCCCTGTTGCTCTCTACTGTGTCACAATGAATTCGTCCTCCTTCTTTAAGGCTCTCATGTTCGGGAACGAGCTAAGGTCAGCCTCAGCGCATACGCATTTTATTATTCATTACATTGTATTCTTTCCAGCACTGCAGTGTCTGGCCTTGCTGGCGGTACAAGTGGAATCACAGAACAAGTGACCTCTTTTATAATTCACACTCTTAAACGTTTTCTATGTGTTCAAGGTTGATATTATTCATGCAATGTCGAACACGTAATCAAACACGAGACAGTATAAACACAGATATTCAAATTGATATTGATATTCGGACAACATCAGAGTTTTTCTTAAATATTGGGTCCAAATTGCTTAAGTGCAACACGTCACAGTGTGAAAACGATTGTTACAAAAAATCAAGACAAAAATATCACCTCAAGTCAAAACAAACAGAACTAATGAATGATACAAGTGAACGTAATGAACATAATCACAGGTGTCTTTTTCAAGTTTCCTAGTAAATAGTTACAGCAGGATGTTGAACCCAGAGGGGTTTTCTATATCACAGATCAAGCTGATGGCAGTAAGCTGTTATACCGTTACAGGAAGTAGAGCGAGCATGGGAAATGAAACGCGAGCGCCGTTTATAAAAGACGAGGTGGTTCAACGAGTGATGGGTTAAACATTTTTCAGAGAGTTATTTGTGGCCTGCCGCTTTGCACGCCACAGACAGCATGGAGACGCTTCTTCTTCTATTTCCTCAATTCAGCTACATGCCCCCAAAGGAGGAAGCATATTTCAAAATGTTTGGTCCAGTAGGCTTACAGACACCAAAGATGAAGGACGACAGTAGCAGGTTGGTGTGTGATTTTCCGTCATTTTTAAATGTTTACCTGTTTTCTGAAGTTGAATATTTTCAGGGGGCTTTAGCAATTTCTAACAGCTATTACAAGAAATTGGAGCAGTACAACTTTAATCAACCAGAAATAGATTCAGCAAGCGTTTTTGTACAAAGAAGAAATATTTTAATCTGTAATATTCACGACATGTCTCCGTACCTTGTAGATTTGCCTTTTCTGTGCTGCTCAAAGCTGCTATAGCTGACACCATATAAGGCTGTTGAACTTAAAAGCTGCCGTCTTCCCTCATAAGGGTCTCCACGCTTTTCTTAAAAAACACGTCAGCTTATGTGACTGAACTTGCAATCTGTACTATGCTGCAGAGCTGTTGTGCAATTCATATTGTGCCATGAAAGCCACTTCAGAAAGTGTGCCTTTAAGGAGAAAAGTTTGCTGCAATTGTAAGTGCACCTTCTGGTCTTTTATATTTGTTCTCCCTTGTTTGCAGGCAGAAAGACAAAGAGAGGAAGAGTCGGCTTAGCCTTTTTCTCACCAAGTCAGGCTCTCACGAAAACGTCAGTCCCAGTAAAAAGACAGCTACGACACCCAGCAAGTGAGAAAGAAAAAAAAAAATCCATTAACTTCTCATGCAGGCCGTGGTATTTTGCACAAGCGTTATCCCTTTTTAACCTCAGATTTCTGTACCCTCCATGACTCATTACACACTCACAGATACATGACATCTAGTACGTCTCTGTGAGAATCCAAGACATTTTTTTTTTTTGCTGCATCATTAGAGGAGAGCTGACCGCATCTCTGATTTGTTTCACAGCATCTCAACGGAGGCAGCTTTGCAATGGAGCGACTCCTTTGAAGAACTACTAAAGCACTCAGGTCAGATTAATGCCTGAAACTTTTCAAAAATGTTGTGTCGAATTGCCGTCTAAAACCGTTTCTTGTGCTGTCAAACGCTTTGCTTCATTTGAATTGTAAACTGTAACACAGTGTTCGAAGCGCTAAATAGTTAATGGGGAGTGCTGTGAGAGTTTCACTACATCTTTTAATGTTTGTTAACACAGATAGTAATACAGAAACTGTGCAACTTCCTCCCCTCGTCACAGATGCCGCACAGAAACACTGTGACCTGCTGTCGTTTTGGCACGGTTAACAGATCCATGTAATAACATCCACACTTTTGAGCACACTCACACATATTATGGTTAAGCTGTTTCGGGATAGTTAAACTGACTATAGAGCTGAGACTCATAGATTATGAAGTTTTGGCAGGTTTCCACAACACACTGAAATGTGGAAGCTACATGTCCTTAAACAGCTGTAGTTACAGGAGCGTGACTAACAGTGTTTCTCTGTTTCTCTGTTTCTGTTTCTTTACATCAGATGGGGTGGAAACCTTCTCTCAGTTCCTCAGGACAGAGTTCAGTGAAGAAAACATTGAGTTCTGGTTGGCCTGTGAAGAATACAAGACCACTGATTCTGAGACAAAGCTGCTGTCCAAAGCCAAATATATTTATACAATTTTTATTGAATCCGATGCCCCTAAAGAGGTATGACATATGCCTTTTTTTTACATCACAAACGGCATGGATGTTGTGTTGCTAAGCTGGGCTTCAAAAGCTTAACCCCCCCTGGAGTGCAGTTTACCGTTTTTCTTGGCTTATTTGTCAGTGAGGGCTGTTGACAACTTGAAATATTTATATTATCGTAATAAAAAAATAACAGTAGGCGAATTCTAAAGTGCTGTGTAGACAGGAGCCCGCAGCAACTTGACCTTTGCGAACAATCATTAGGAGCAGCAGCTCGTCGAGGTCATGTGTTTAGCGCTTACACGGCTGCAAAGCAGGTTGAGTTATTTCTGTGCGAGACAGTTGTGGTTTAAAAGGTTTCCACTCACTTTGCAAAGATGATGCGACCACCATCTGATATGCTTTCAGGGCCCATAGCATATTTGACCGTTAAAGAGTTCTGCGTCTGGTTTGAGGTTTTCACATTCCTCTGCAAGAGTGGAGAGAGCATCTCCCACACACTTTCAGTCTAAGATGAGTGCATATGTAAATCTGAAAGAGGGTTTTCAGAGCAGCGCTGCAGTGGCATTATTGCACACAAGTACACAGCTCGAGCGATTTGAAGGGAGAAACAAATGTAAATGAATGCAACCTTCAATACTGATGGTAGACGATAGCGTAGTTTCACACGCATGCATATTTATTTTGAAAGCTGCTGGTAGTTTTTCAAAGGAAAGTATCTTAAGAATATTTCAGTCTATAAAGGGCATAAATATGGTTTTGCCGCCAGTAATTAAACATTAAAAAGCCAGTCACGAGAGTAGGAGGCAGAAAATTAACCTCTATCTGTGATGATATCTAAGAAACTGATGTGTGTCAGTGACTGTTTAAACTCAGATTATCTAGAGTTGAAATATAGTGTCAACAAAAACACGCATGGGGAAAGAAAACTCACGCTCTGAGCGCAGTTATGAGTAACTCACATTTTGGCTTTGGAAAGCGATCCATTAATGTCAAGGTGAGGTTTGACATTCTTAACCTTTTTTAAAAGATCCTCTAAAGCAGGCACAGCAGAATTATTTTCTCCTAAGAAGAGCATCTTGACATTCTGAAATTGACTTTTATTTGGTGTCGCGTGTGTGTGTAACCTTCTGAAACATCGAGATGTGGAGTTTCTCCATTGTTGTAAACGACTCCACGCAGCGCTTACTGCGGGTTTCGGGGTTTCCCCTCTCTTATCAGTAACTTGCATATCTACTAAGGCCTTTGTCTAACCCACTGTCTGCCCCTGCTGCAAACCTACGCAAAAATCCCAAACTCGGGTTGAAATGTACGTGGGCAAGTGTAGAGTTAACATGTGTCCCTATTTTTCATTCAGATCAACATTGACTATCACACCAAGACGGCCATCCAGAACAACATGGCAAAGCCCACAAAGAGCTGTTTTGAAGCAGCTCAGATAAAAGTCTACAGCCTGATGAAAAAGGACTCCTACCCCAGGTTCCTGCAATCTGACATTTATCTGCGACTCACCAGGAGGAAAGGGCCCGGAGCCACCATGTTTCGCAGAAGGTCACGCTCCTGTGTATTCAACGACAGAGGGGAGGCCACGACCGAACCCTCAGCCTGGTAGCTTGGAGGAGCAGTAGCTCACTCTGTGCGATGGATTAATTATTATATTGCAGCACAACTGCTGAAATATAAAGTGTGGTGCGGAAGTTTATTATTTTCCACAGGTTTGCTTCTGCAGAGTGCATTATTTTTTTATAACCACCGTTGCCACAGTGGATTACTCCACATGCACAGCACTGTGACAGCATGCCAGCAATAGTAATCTGAATAACATTTTGGGAAGTACATTTGTTTGCTTTCTTGAATGCACAGACTGCTACAAATCTTAAACGCGTGTGCGGTAAATGCGTGGCTACAGCTAGAAGCTGGCTAGTTTAGCTTAGCATAAAGGCCGTTAACAGGAGATTATAGGCACAGAAGCTCTGTTTCAGAGTCACAAAATTCAAGCGCAGTTCCTCTAAAGCTAATTTTGAAAGCTTTAAGCTTTATATGTTAACAGTTCATTCTGTGGAGAGAAAAAAAGATAGTATTTAAAGAAGTTTCACTTCATTCTGAGTCTTTGTGATGGGATACGCTAACGGGCTGCGGGCGGTAGCTTTATGTCATGCAGATAGGAGAGTTCACAGGATTAACCTTCAGCTACAAGAATAATCTCAAAGGTTACGTCACAGCCATGTGGTTATCTGAAAATAATGGACGCCCCCTGGTCAATCAGAATTGAATATTCTCAGTGGCCATTGTATGAAACCAGGTTACTCCGCAGCATCTGTGGATTGATCTATTATCCATTCTTTTCCTCAGAGGCGCTTTACTTGTGGATTCAATCTTTATTGATGATTTTTAGATATATTTTTTTTAAATCTCACAAAACTTGAATGACAATGTGATAGCTAGCTGGAGACAGAATCTCAGATGAGACGCCTCCTCCCCACTGACAGTATCCAGCCAGCCGTACAGGCAGCCACACTGAGGCAGCCCTCGTGACTTCAGACTGGGTATACTTCATTTGGTTTGTTTTCCGATCCAACAACAGCACCTTAAAACACCATTAATGCAGTCAATGCAGCATACGAGCCAATTTGAATGTGTCTCATTAAAAGGAATTCATGAATTTATCCTTCTATCGCACTGCCCACCTGTCTCAATACTAACTTGCAGTGACAGCCTGCTGTAAAAGTACAGAAACCTTTTGTTTTTTACAGATCTCTTATTTCTGCTGTTAATCAAAGACTCATTTTTTTCACACCAAGAAAATGTATCTGTGCTATTTGAATACTAATATTATAAATTATGATTGCCTTTTTTTCCGTTTGCTACCACCTAATAATTTATGTATTATTCATATGTCATCATACGTGTTGACTTGCTGTAAATGATGTGGAGTAACTCAAATAAACACTTTCTTATAAAGCACTTTTAATGAGGCCTTCAGTGGCATTAATTACTCTGAATGACCGCATCTAAATGTGAAAAATCGAGCTGTAGCGTGTGCATATTACACTAGTGGGGGAAATTGTGATCTTGTGTAGCTCCCTATTCCAAATCACTGAAAAATTAATAGTCCGTATCAGGTCCCACCACTCTAGCACGAAATTATTCATGTTACTGTATATGTATGCACAAGCTATACTTCTTGTAAAGACAAATGTGTATTAATTCAGAATTGTTGCCCCTGAACTCTTGAATATGCATGCAGACAGACTACATCTAAGTACTTAAAGCGGTACATACACACATAGTGCTGGTTTAGCTCATTAACACAGATGTCAAGGATTCAAGAATGCTTTAAAGGGATAAAGTCAATCTCAGCCCAAGTACCTGTCACTCTATAAAACCTGTGCAGAATACCTCACATTTCCCATTAATTATGCATCCATCTAGATGGCAGCAGCAGCAGCATGCATACACTGCAGTTCCTGCTGTCTTCTCATACCAATAGTCAAAGAAGGAGTGTGGGGTGTGGGATTTATTGTAATGGTCTTTTAACAAAGGTAGTAGCTCTGCTGCCCTCCCAAATACATCACAGCATAAGATTAGTTGCCCGCTAAGACTTTGCTGGCAGATTCCGTGTTTCTTTCCCCATTGGCATTTAAATTCGAAGCTCTGTCTATGCTAAAAAGCCTCTAAAGTCACCCACAAGTTAAAGATGTATTGTGGAACTGCTGAAGGGAAACAAAAGAGTAAGAAAGCAGTTTGCCTGGAGATATGAGGCTTGTAAAACACAATGAATACCAGTCTAAGAGGAGTTTAAAATGAAAAAGATGTGTTATAAGGTGGCTAACAGTGGATTTTACAGACACTTTCTCCAGTATGTTTTTGTTTTAAAACATTACTCAATGTAGACCGAAGAGCGTCAGCAGTTTATGTACCTGCCGGGCTCTTGTCTCCTTTTTGAGAACAAGTTTGTCCCGTCTCCGGAGCCTGTGTGGCTCAAATTTAGCAAGAGATTTGCTGACACCCAGGCTCACATATTGAGTTGCGAAATCTTCCCCCGTTAGAAATCCATTTGCACTTGATGTGGTTGACCTGCAAAGATATTGACACACTTCAGTATATTTCACTGCAAACAGAGGGCCATGTCGAGTTTAAAAATCTTGAGGTGAGAGTTTGTATTTTGTATTAAACCTCCACTGAAGTAACAGAAGCAGCGAGGCACCCATTTATGCTGGGAAAAATCAGCACTGCTGATTCTTAAAGTGGCTCCATGTTTATCAGTGGACTGGGGGCAGGTTTCTGGAGGAAGTAGCCTAAATCATTTTTAGGAATAATGTCAGACTGAAGGTAAAATGAAACATTGAAACACACGTTGTCAAAAAACATGTCAGTTGCATAAGATCTATAGGAGCAGGCTGAAATAAGTAGCAACTGTACGTATAAGTGGGAATGTAACATTTAACAATTAATAAAAGAAAAATACATAACATGTTTCACCAAGGACAAGTCGATGCTCTGTCAAGATTTTTACTGTTGTTTATAGAACAGTTACATTTGAAGGTACATGAGCAAGAAAGAAAGGCAGAAAGCCTGCTGCTGTCTTTTAATATCATGTAAGTCAAAAGTCATCACCTTCAAGAGTTCGAAATCTAATTTAAATCAAGTGCTGATCGCATCTTCGCTCTGCACCAATCTCTACCCCACAGTCTTGAGGAGAACAGACAAACCCCCCGTTCGAGTTCAAATGAATAAAGCAAGCGGAGCGCACAACAAAGGGAGACAGGCTGAATCAGAGCCGTCAGTAATTATACAGGATGGTTGACACAAATGTAAAGATAGGACAACTAGAGTGCCCCCATGTGTATGGTGAAAAAACTGCATCTCTACTTGCTGTGGGAGTAGTGAGACGCTGCATACATTCTAGGCCAATTTATTAGGTACACATTACTACTGGTGGGTCAGACCCCCTTTTGCTTTTGGAACTGGCTTACTTCTTTGTGACGGAGATTCAACAAGGTGATGGATGTGGTCAGCAATGGTACTCTGTGATGTTTAAAAGATGCTCAGATGGTACTAAGGGACCCAGAGTGTGCTAAGATCTCCTTCATCACCCTCAACCGCTGATACAAAGCAGGATGGATCCATGCTCTCATGTAATTTATGTTAAATTCTGATCCTACCATCTGAATGAAAGACTCACTGGACCAGCAACAGTTTTCCAGTCTCCTGTTGTCCATCTATCCAAACTATAGCCTCTGTTTCCTGTTCTTAGTTGACAGCAGTGGTACCTGTTGCGGTCTTTTGCTGCTGTAGTCCATCTGCTCTTCTGCATATCTTCATTGTAGCCAGTGGTCACTGGGATTAATGTTGCCTTTCTATCAGCTCGAAGCAGTCTGGTCATTCTCCTCTGACATCTGACATCAGCAAGTCATTTTCACAGAAAGAACTACTCCACACTGGCTATTTTCTCATTTTCTATAAACCCTAGAGATGGTTAAGTAGGAAAATCTCAGTAAATTAACAGTTCCCGAAGCATTCACACCAGCCTAGCATCACCTTTTAAGTCTATGTTAACGAGCAGCTGAATAGGTGTGCTTAATAAAACGGCGAGCTGGTGAGCTAGTCAGTATTGCATTATTGATGAACTACCCATTAGTACCTATTAATATCTTAACAATAACATAGGGCACATTGAATTTCTTTCCCGTTGATGCCTTTTATTCAGTCATCTATCCTCTGGGTTAATGCTGCTGTCAAACAGCACCTTTGTATTTACATGGTGATATATTAGATTTATAACTTTGGATTTAGATTTTATTATGTTTTGTTTTATGATATTTTAGTGATTATGGTTATATTCTAACACGGAGTGGAAAAATGTCTTTATTTTATTAAGTTATTTATGTAAAAATTAGACAGAGAACTTCTCTATTGCACCACTGCATTTTCCTTTTCAAATATAAACTTCAATTTAAAAAGACTTTTCATGTTTTAATGGATACCATTTCTCAAAGAGTTTTACTGCAGAAATGAATAGTCCACAGTTCCACTGGCTCAGGATGAAATGTACCTGTTTTCCTAAAGGATGGTACCAATCTAACTCTTCGTCCCATTGCTTCAGTTTGCATGTTTTCCTCCATCTGTTCTAGTATCTGTATCTCTGTTTTGAAAAAAGATTTGTTTTGTTAAATATAATTGCAATTTTTGTGTGGTCCATACTTATAACATATGAATATTCCAATTTAAAATCCTTGTTTTCACCTTCGGGGCTCTGTATGGTAATCACCTGCCTGCTTCACAGGGTTAGGGTCTTGCAGCCTGTGCTTGTTATCATCTCAAAATCCAGACTAAAAGCTAAAGTAATGAAGTCTTCGCAGCTCTAAGGACTCGTGAATGTGAAAACTTGTCTTGTTAAACCAGCATTTTTGTAGCTTTTTACTTTGTTTCTGTCTTATTTCAGTTGTTTTTCTTTTTTCCTTTTGATGTCCTGGTGTTTTTTTTTCTGACATACAGCATTTTGTGATTTATGTCTTGGAAAATGCTCAATGAATATAATTTACTTACTTCCTTAGTTACATGTAAATACTGCAATGTAATACGTCAGCCTTTTTTTTAACTGTTTCCTTGCTTCGCTCCTTCCTTCTTTGATATGTTTTCTTTGCAGCATGTAAGGAGTTTTAAAACATCTCACATTTTGCTTTTTGACTTAATTAATAAAATACAATTTCAACAAAGGAATTGTTCTTTGTAACTTCTCCACAGCGTTATTTCTGGCCGCATTTTGGACCTTTTTTTTTTTTTATCCTTTCTGTGTCTGGTAATTATTTATCAGTAACTAAATCACTGTAGCTCACGGCAATTGAAATGGCTTTTCAGCACAAGTGGCCAACTTTTTAAAAAATCTCATCAACACAAGAGGGTGTTTTTTTAGCATATTGTAACAAATGCGTTCTCTTTTACTAAAAGAGCCTTTTTAGGCTTGCGTTGAGCCCTTTTATTCTTGGATTCTCTTAACTTTTCAGAACTAGAAAAAACATCCTGGATGCAGTGAATGCGCAATGAGAGCACACCTCAGTATAGTCCACACGTCTTTCAGGCCATGGGCTCTTTTGAAAAACAAATTCCTCAACCTGGTGTGTCTACACACATGCAAATAAGGGCAGCCTGGGTGTTTTCCATCACCTGTGTGATCACCTTGTCATTTACATTCTTGGTTTGTTTCGGCCCATCACATTTGAGCCAGTGGTCAACAAGGTCAGCAGGCTAAAGCATTCTAGAAATACTTATGATGACATCTATATGTATGACTTGTATGCAAGCAACAAAGTCAAATGAGAAGAGGACTCCTCCATATATAGCTCCTGGTCCGTCATGCTGTTCTTTGATGCATTAGAAAGTGAGAATGACCGCCCTGGGGTTGATGGGTTTGAACACACAGCAAAATACATTCATACAGCTGCCAAATGCTATTATTTACATTAAGTGAGATGCATCATGGAAATGTAAAATATGAAAAACATTCTCCCTCAAACAACAAAGTAGATATTAAATGAAAAGCTTAAACATTCTATTTGTGAAAGACGAAAAGTATGTAATGGACCTAATGTGAAAACAAACCTCTTGGGGTAGTTTATCACACTGTTAATGTGTGAGGGTGAAAAACTAATTAGAATTGTTTGCCCCCGATTTGTTAATTGGTTGTTTTTTAAGACTTCTCCAAGTTTTAGAGCTAGAAACGTCAATGCAAACTTGCACACACGGTTGACCAAATTAGCTACATCCCCCCAAAAATGTGTCTAAAATACGACACTGTTTGCAGTGTGTAAGTCAATATTTTGTATAGCCGTCTTTATTCTTCAACACAGCCTCTTCTTTGGATGTTGGCAGGATGTGGGGCTCGTGTTCCAGATGAGATAGAAGACAACGTTCTTTTAAACCGTGTTAAAAGTCATTGTGGTTTTGATTTGACGTATGTATATATTCTGTCGGTGACGTATGAAGGGGCGTCATTAATTCAAACCCTGATGCTATAAAAATCTGTGTATGCTTTGATTAAGTCGAAGATTAATTCCTGTCTGCGTACAGAGTGGTCTTCCCACGCGTGTATTCATTAAAATCAATTGTTTGACCAAGATCTTCTGGACCAATGGTTGTTTGTACTCTCCTTCCTCAATATTTGAACCTTAACACTGTCTTTTGTATTCTTTCCTGTTAATGTGATCCCACATTGCTTCAATAATATTGAGGTTCGGGCTCTGGGGAGGCCAATCCATGACTGTTAGTGTTCCACTGTTTTTCTATCCTGTTATGCTTTTTCTGCATATACTGTGTTTGTCATGTCATTGTCATGCTGACAAATGAAGCTTTTCAATCAGTTGCTTTCCAGATGCTATTTTTGTGTTAAAAATTTCAATTTTGACAAGCTCTCCAGCACTCCTGGCTAAAATGCAGCCCTAAACCATGAGACAACCTCTGCCACATTTTACAGATGGCTGTAGACATCCCCAAGAGTTGGGAGTTCGCCTTGTAATCAGAAGGTTGCCAGTTCGAGCCCCAGCTCGGACAGTCTCGGTCGTTGTGTCCTTGAGCAAGACACTTTACCCGTTGCCTACTGGTGGTGGTCAGAGGGCCCGGCGGCGCCAGTGTCCAGCAGCCTCGCCTCTGTCAGTGCGCCCCAGGGTGGCTGTGGCTACAATGTAGCTTGCTGTCACCTGTGTGTGAATGTGTGTGTGAGTGGGTGGATGACTGGATGTGTAAAGCGCTTTGGGGTCTTTAGGGACTAGTAAAGCGCTATACAAATACAGGCCATTTACCACCATTGTACCTCTCTCCTGACCTCCTCTGTCACCAATGATGACAGTTTAACCAAAATTTTCAGTTTTGGATTTACCACTAAATTTTCAGTGCAGGTCTTGTGTGATCGTTAAAAATGGCTTCTTGACAGCCACCCTTACACTTAGACCTTTCTGATGAGGTTTCAGTGAACAGCAAATGAATCAACTGAAAGGCCAGATGACTCTCTTGGGTCCTTTGTCAGGTCTTTATTGGATTGTTTTCCTATTTCTTAAGGACACAGCTCTCAGATACTTTTCATCTGCCACCTCTTCTTTTGTCCTCTACTTGTCCATTTTCCTCAGATTTTTAAGTAAACACTGCACACCATGCTCAGATAGGCCACTTTTTGGTTAATAGCTCTTTGGGAATCATTTTTTTATTGCAAAAATACTATTTTATTGCTGTAAACTGTGTTATCTTTGGCATTTTTTCACAGAAAGTAATGAAAACAAACTGTGTATTTTGGCTCTTTGCTAAATATGATAAGTTATGTTATGTAATATGTTAAGTACCTCTTTCATGGTTGAATGATTCATAAGTCAGTGTTATGTACTGTAAAAAAAAAACAAAAAACAAACAAACAATGAAAAAAATCCTCTGAAAATTATCAGGTAAAAGGAGTGAATTGAAATATCCAAAGAAAAATTTAAAAGGCCCATCATAAAGCCTGGAGATGTATTTCTCGGACTGCATTGGGAAAATCACGCGGGACTCTGGCTTCTTGGAAGCATAATATGAAGAAATGAGGGGTAGCTCAAGACTTTTGCACAACACAATATAGTAATGGTTACACAGCATCTGCCCAACACCAGCATGTTAGCGTTCCCACTGTTGGCATTCCAGGCTAGCATTAGCATTTAGATTGAGACTTTAATTTTCTGTCAGCACAGATTGGCTCTTGCGGTAGACTAATCTAAGAACATAAAACATTTCTATCACAACACTTGAAGGCATACCAATAAATCAGAGCTGACTTGTGCTATTGTCACATAACACTGCTAATATGCAAATGGAAGGATGACGAGGCTTCTCCTTAACAGCAGATTTGTTTATGGATATTTGCATATGGCCAGGATCTTCCAGAGCTTCCTGATCACCGATCATTAGTTTAGTTAAATCATATTCTAAATCTCGCATGTTGTGCTTTGCCACAGCAGGCCCTGTATCCTATATTCTTAATTAGGCTCATTTTTGTTTTTTTGGTTTTTTTTGTAAAGAAAAGAAAAGAAAAGAAAAACAACTTGATTGCAGTTCTTACTAAGCAGCAAATAAATGACTGTAAGAAATTCATGTGCTGGAATTATTTATTTATTCAGCCTTGGTGTGATGCAAGTATCTCCCATGTCTAGGTTAATGTTGGTCAACAGTTAGTAGAATTGAAATCACAGTCAAGCTCTCTCTTCCTCAAGGTACCGCAGACATGGACGGATGCCCTGTCTCTCCCAACAATAACACTTTGCATACAGATTTCCATATATTCCACTCGTGCTGGGCGTGGGTCATTTAGATTTGTTCACTCACTCGACTCTCTCATTTCCAAACAATCACAACCCCATCTTCAGTCTGGCAGGATCTTATCTCTGTCTCCCTTTGTAGAGGACGAGGAGATGGCGATAAAGTGAGTTACTGCATATTTGATTATTCGGCCTTTACCATTTTCAGCAGGAAACAACTTACAGCAGCCATGTGGAAAATGCCAAAAGGCTTTCCATTCACTGCAAGTCTAACTTTGGACTGTGTCTATTTCTGAAGGGGTCTTGTATTGATAGGAGGTTGCTCTCAGGTGCTTGATGCATTTAACAAATCTTTGAGATGTCTTAAAAAGACCCTTTGCAGGTACGGTTTGCAGGCGGGGTGTTGTAATGTGGGGGGTCACAGACATTTGGGCTAGTGATAGATCTTAATGCTCTTTTCAAGGGTAGATTCTGTTGCTTTCCCACGGATCCACTTGGGGATGTTGAGACTTGGAGTGAGTCTGTGGACAAAGTCCTCAGCTGTAAAGGTGAGAGTCTCTTCTGATTCTGTATGATATATATTTGCTTGCATGTGCATGGTTTCCACTCGCTTACTCTGGTCTGTGACTTTTAGCCGGGCAGATAGCTTTCCGGGAGTTCCTGAAGTCAGAGTACAGCGAGGAGAATATACTGTTTTGGCTCGACTGCGAGGAGTACAAAAAGATTAAGACAGTCCCAGAGATGATCTCCTCCGCCAACCGGATCTACTCTGAGTTTGTCCAAACAGAAGCACCAAGACAGGTAAATAATCTGAGCATATAAAACAGGATTTTGCTGGAATTAAATTTTCATATTAATTTTTAGCAGTTAGTAGATCTATAGTCGCATAGCATCTGCAATAAAACTGTGCATTTCATGGTGGTAAAATTGCAGAAATGTAAGCAGATTTCTGTGCAGACAGACAGCAGGTGATGATGGAAGGAACAGCTGTAATGTAGTTTTTGTATGACATTGCTTGATTCCAGATCAACATAGACTGCAGTACAAGAGAAAGCATTACAAATAACATCTCCAAGCCGACCCTGACTTCGTTTGATACAGCTCAGAAGCACATTTACAGTCTGTTGGCCAGGGATTGCTACCCGCGGTTCCTAAAATCTGACATCTATCAGGGACTCCTGAGGAGAAACGATTCAAGGTGACTGTATTAAAAATGACGGCCTCTCAGGCCGAGGCTCATGATGTCTTCAGCTCAATTCTGATCTGCTGTAGCACTCTTTGATTTCAGCGTGGATAACAGGTTTATCCTATACAATCCAGATCCTTAGTCTAGTGGAGGTGGGGGGTTTTCTTAGTCTGTGTGATTTAGTAGCTTAAGTTGAATTTACAGCTTGTATTATACTTTATCCCTTAATTAAGTAAAAAAAAAAGTGCCTATAAGTCTTTTCTTTTGTTTTCTCCCCTCCCACATACAGTTAATAATGAAGATAATTCCTTTATTGTAAAGTATTATCAACGCTTTATATAACACTTCGTGCAAATATAAACTGTCTTACGCTCTGAGAACTTCCACTTTCTTATGCGAATAAATATTGTTACATTTCTGCCTCAGTTTTGTGTTCTATGGAACGTTTTCTTGTCTGCTTTGCATGCACTTCTTGAAATATCAAAAAACAAAACCTGACATCCGGGTGTGGTCTTTTTGTATGCAATGCAAATCACCTGGGTTACTGTAATGTGGTCATTTGTCACACAAACAGCAGATGGCAACAGAGTTCTTTACATCCTTCATTAAACAAGAAGCACAGCCTGGGGACAATGAAATACTTGAGACTTCCACTAAAGTTTGTGTGTCATCTGCTCGGCAGTTTTAAGAAGTTAGAGCGTTTACGTGAAGAGGAACTGCATGAATCAGGAGTCTGAATCTACATTTGCCTCATCAGACGCGGGCTTGTGGGTGTGCACTTTCAGTCACAACTAAGTTAGTTTCATGTTATCCCTAAAAAGTATTTTATATCCCTTCAAAATGTTGTGAGGCAGTACAGTTTTTAGAAAGTATGACACAGTTCTCCTCTGCGTTTGTTTATTTCTGGCAGGGACAGGGTGAACTTTACTAGCTCATATAATAGTCTATGCAAAAATAATGCAAATGGAAGAGAGCACACTAAAAAACAGGCTCTCTATTACTTTGTATTTAGACATAATGTTCAGGTCCACAAAAACAAGATAAAAAAGAGAAAATGTTCATATGAAGGTAATATGAATCAACATAATGAATGTCAAGTACAAAATACCACTTTTTCACTGATGTCCCTTTTTTTGTTTGGAAAGTGGATGTGGGCGCAGCATGGTTTCTCCGTGTGACTACTCAGTGGTGGATGGACATTTTTTTTTCAGTTTCTGTTGGTGGTACTGAGTGTGAGGGCTGGCGGGGGGATTTATTTTAAGAGCTGTTTCAGATGTTTGAAAGACAGCGTTCTGTTTTGTGCAGACATATTGCCGCAACTTCCTCTTCTTTGAGACAACGCTGGTGGCTCTCACCTCTTTGTGGGAGGAAGACTAAGTTCACTGCGTTTGAAAAACAGGGTGTTTGCTCTACACACGCATTCATGAAGAAATGTGTAGCCGAGCAAAAACTGCAGGATACTGAGCGCAGGAAGTGATAAAGACAAAAACGAAAGGTTCTGAAGAAGGTTTGGGTTCTCACAGTCACAACATTTGGAGGAAATTCACGGATGGGTGTTGCGACCGGTAAAGAAAATGAGATAACAATAACAGTAATGTCACCACAGGCACATCTGCATTTTGACAGAAAGTGTTTCCTGTCACTCACAAGAAAAGTACAGACAAAGCACTGTATACCTCAGGAGAAACTGATTACATTTACCGCTACACATGAATGAGGTTATGTACAGCTCCTTTTTTTTTTCACAGACAAGACTGTTGTTAGTTGCTCTTTTCCCCTCCATGCATTCTTAACATGTTCTTAACATTTGTTAACTCTTCAGCAGCCAGCGGCTTTCAGTTGATTTCACAACAGAGGGAATCTTGTGAAATCGTGCGAACATCTAATGTCAGCCTAATGTCATTATGGCTGCCATAAAGACATTAGGATTCATTCTTTTAGCTGAGAGCGTAGATTTACTGAAACTTTACAGGAAAACATTACAAGTGAGTGAGGTGAAAGAGTAGTATGACGCTGAAATCAAAAGCAGATGATGAAAACAAATGAAAAGTTATCGTTAAAAATCTCCAATAGCAGACTACCAGGTACAGTAAAGCAGCTGAGAGAGGCTTTTTGCTATAAGCCAGGCTGCTACATCAGTACTAAACTAAAATACTTCAGCAACTGCTGGGTGATTTTTTATTTTATTCATTTGTTGATGCTTGTTGATGATTTCCAGACAATAAATTCAACTCTATCTTTCTTCCCACGTTAGCTTTCTGTCTTAAGAACACACGAACGACAACAGATTAAAATTAGCTTGTAATGCTAACCTTTTCTTTTCTTTGGCGCTATCATTAGTCATATGAGCAAATAAATGAACTTAAAGTGCCCCAATGGCACGGCATGTTTTTCAATACTGCTAGACAGACTGCTGTGGGAACAGACAAGAGCCATATTTGTAGCATACTGAATAGCATTAGCATTGCAGTCATGCTAGGATGCTGAAAGTGGCACTCTTGGTTCAAACACCATGGGTCCTGATGACTGTCACTTTGTCTTTGCCCTTAAATGTGGCTTTTAAACAAGTGAAACAGCAAAGGGGTGTACCAAGAAACTAACCAACAGTGTTCATCTGTGAAGCACGCTTATATCTGCTGAGTCATTTTACAAGATACAAAAGGAAGACAGAGAGCAACGCTGACCCATTTTTTAGAGCAGCTAGAACCCTTAATAACTGGTTTCCAAGTAAAAAGGATTTTAGAGTCAATTAGTGAATGACAGCTGTAAGGAAACCTCAACTCTTCTCAGAGATGCAGGGTTAGCAGCTGTTTGGCCTTCTCCTTGTTGAGGATTTAGTTATACACTACAAGAACTATGATGCAATATGATGAGGCATAACTGGAGCATAAGTGGACAATCTTCATTCATACATTTTTTGTACATTTCACAATAAAATCTCATCTGTTTAATGATAATAATAAGCTAATAATAGAAAGTACTACTATTTAATATTTGACACACCAAGTGGCTCCAGAAATTAAAACATACATGAATTGTCCAAAGAAAAAGAAAGAAAAACAGGAAACAACTGTTAAAGCAGTTCATAAAATGTTATTAAGGTCTCATAAAGGTGTAACCTAACTGACTAGTATTTCATTGTAAAGTTAACAGTCATTAAAAAGGGGGGGGAAGAAGAAGAAGAAGTTGACCTACATCTCCCACATGAAGTGCTTATCTATGTTATCTGTTGCTTACATCACTGGGATTAAACTGGGGCACAAAAAGAGAGGAACTAAAACTGAAATGTATATAAATTTATGAATACAAAGGGGTTACTGGAATTTTAAAAACACTTTAGACCTCCAGAGAACAGATGAAAGGTTCCTGTCAACAAAGAAGCAGGAAGTAAAGAGTGAAACAGTTTCACGACTTGTTGTCTCTTAAGAGGTTTTGTTGGAAGACAGGGGAAAGCCAAACTGTCACAGCTCACAGGCCTGGGGAAGGATTAAGGATGCTAATCGAGGACGTTAGTAGTTTTTCCTCCATGATGTTGACCGATGTCAGGTTTTAGATCAAAATGTTTCCCGAGCTTTACGTTTCTAAAACAGAGATTGTGTTATACTTTCTGTGCCTGAGCTTCAATTGTGTCTAAAATGGAAACACTGAGGGGGCTTAGTGGTCTAAGCATCACACCACATAACCCACACTGTCCGTGGTTTGGTTCCGACATGTGACCTTTGTCGTCCCCCTCTCTTTCCCCCATGTTTCCTCTCTGCCTCCACCGGCAAGAGATTGTAAACAGAAACAAAACCCGTATTACAAAAGTCTGCCAAAAGACACAAGAGAAATTTACCACAAAGTGGTGCATAATATATGAGGCAGTGTTTGAGCCGCAGTTAAAGTAGATACAAAAGAGGCAGCATGTCAGCTGTTCTTGCATCATCTGACATTGAATCTTGAATTTGTTCACCATATGGGTGTTAAAATACTCATTTATAGAAAGGTTAGGTGTCATGTGGGAGATTTATGAAACCATATAACATAGCTGGTTTGATTTGATTGCACAATCAGCTGCAAACACCAAAGGGGGGGATAAACTTTTACTAAGTAACTCCCACAATGGCAAATTCAGTTCAGTTTGGTTCAGTTTAATAAAACTTGCTTTAAGGTGCTTTGTATTGTAATATAGAGACCCCACAATAATAGAGAGAAACCCCATCAATCAAGCGAGCCTCTCTGTGCAAGTATAGTGCGAGTATAATAACTTCAGTTTTATCTGAATTTAGAAGCAAGTTTGCTTAGGCTTCTGCCCCCGCAACCCAGCCTCGGATAAAGCGGATGAAGATGGATGGATGGATGGATAGAAGCAAGTAGCAAATGCTACTAAAGAACGAAGGTCTTCAGTTAGCTTTGACAAATTTACAAATAGCCAAAGCAGAACTATGATATTGCGTCAGGTCAATTTATGTTTATTTAAGATTTAGCAAATAGAGCCGTGGTGTCAAAGTCACTTTGGTTCCTGGTTTAGATGTACCCCAATTTGATATTAAGTGGGCAGATCAGTAAAAGAGCTGCACAATAACCTAACTTTCTTTTCATGTGATGCAGTACAAGGAAAGTTCACATTTAATAAGCCATTCATATTAAATGTGAGATATCTTATTACCTGTAGTTTAAGGAGCTTGAAAAAGAGAGCAACTTGACTTCTTCAAGCTTTTGTGAAGACATTTCAGCTCTCATCCAAAAGGCTTCTTCAGTTGTAAAACAAAAGGTAGAGGGTCACAGGTATTTAATACCTAGTGGCGGCTGTCCCTAAGAGGTACTCACTATTAATCACATGAGCCAAGGTTTGAACAAAGGCGTGGGTGATACCACTGGAGGTTTCAGGTGTAACCACTGTGAGATCTCGCGCTTCTCTATCATGTGACCTGTTGAGGTCACCTGATGCAAGATGTGACTTGGGGTTGAGACACCTGGGAAGCGAGCTCATGACTGCACTGTAGGTGGCAGGCAGTTGGTGACATAATCCACTCCTTCTGTTCAATAATGGTCGTTCACAGGGATGTAGATGGCCTCTTTTACTTGTCTTTCTCTGTCCAAAATGTGAACGTTGGCGTCCTTAAAAGAGTGACCTTTGTCAGTTGGGTGCAGATGTTCAACTGAGTCTTGTACTGTTGAAGTGGCTGACCGCTTGGTTTCTCCAGTGTAGAGGTCCGAGCACTCCTTGACGCACTGCACAGCGTGGACTGGATTCCTTAACTTGTGTTTGGAAGTTTTGTCCTTGGGATAAACCAGTTTTTGTCTGAGTATGTGGCTGGGTCCGAAGTGCACTGAGACGTCGTGCTTAGAGAAAACTCACCTGAGTTTCTCTGATGAACCTGATGCATAAGGGATGACAACATTGTTCTGCTTGTCACTCTGTTTCTTGCTAGTTGTTGTCTGACCTTTACTGTGGATCATTACTGATTTGATGAAGGCCCAGTTGAAATTACGACATGTTGTAAGTGTTTTCTTTAGGTGTGTGTTTCTTTTTGTTTCCTTCGGGCTCAGAGGTAATGTTTTCTGCCCGGTGTTGCAGGGTCCTGATAACCCCAAGTTTGTATTCCAGAGGGTGGTGGCAGTCAAAGAGTAGCTACTGGTCTGTATGTGTGTTGGCTTCCCGTAAACTTCAGTGTTGAGGCTTACATCCAACTTTTTTCACACCTTGCCTCATGTGATGAGGCAAGGTGTCAAAAGGGACAGCCCCCACTTAGAACTTCCATGTCCTGGATGACTGAGAATCTACAGAGACTTATTAACCATACATAAGAAAAGTACAAACCTTCACATGTGTTGTAAAACTATTCTTTTACTTTTTATGATTGAAACAGTTTGTCAAGATCTAGACATATCTTTTTATTCTTTCCATGCATTTTCATAACCATGCTACAAGATCATTTTTACACTTGCAAAGCCAATGGGCTGAGTTTCACTCTTTGTCCATGTTTGACATTCCTGTATTAGAGGCTAGAGCTCATGGTGGTGTACGCACAATTGTAGCGCCAGACTCTCTGACTGTAGTGAACTCAGAGGTTATCATTTTCAAATGCAGGAACGTGTTTCTTCTTTAAAAAATACAATATATATTTCAAGAGAGCAGAGGAATTTCTGCATTTAACTGGACACCGCTGCTTTAGCTAATGCAAAGATGCAGTCTTTCGTTATCTCAGTGGATTTTTTGGCCCATATAATGCAAATGACCAACAAGGCTAAGGAGCAAGAACATGCTATGTTTAAATTTGACTGTGAGAGCTGAAATAGCCTCAGCATCTAGTTCACTAATGTTTCCAAAAGTTAGAACAGTGGTACTGGCTCTCGAGGCAAAGTGGAATAGAGATTAAAGCATTTGCTTATCTGCTGCAGAAATTTCCACTGGCCTATTTGCATCCACTGACTTTAAACCAAACAAGTAATGATGCACGTTTGAGTACAGTATGAACAGAAACCTGTAGCTATTTGCTGTCTGTCTGTTTGCTCGTTTGCGTCATTCCCCAACTTCCTCTTTGTCGTGTGGTTGCTGCAGAATGTGACGTTCGTCTCTGCAGATATATAAAGGCAACGCTGCGCGGGCTCGTCAAACAGACGCAGTTAGAGATCTCATAACTCTCTAAGAGCCCAACATTTAGTCATACATGTGCAAAGAATTGTTGCCATGCCAGGTTTAGTCACATCTCCAACAAAGGAGCTTCAGCAAATCAACATGGACACTGACAACAAGAAGACAGAGAAATACAGGTAAAATTTATTCTGGCCAATCAATATCATTACATCTTGTCTTGTTTTTGTTTGAATATAAGTAAAATAACTTTTGTTCATTTCTGTTTGATTAACCAGAGGGGGAAACCTGAAGTATCGGCTGCAGCGTAAATCATCCCAAGCCACAAAAACTGAGGGGTAAGTGAGAAAAAACTCAACTACAAGCTAAAAGCAAACCCTGCTCATATTTTATGCTTCATGTATGGATAACTGTGCTAACTTTATTCTCCTCGTTTACAGGCTTTGTTTTGAAGATATGTCTCAGTGGTCACAATCACTTGAGAGGCTTCTTTCATCCAAATGTAAGTTAATCAATACACTGTCTCAGACTCATCTTAGTCACTAAATGTCGAAAAACAATGGCTAACTGCAGATCTTTTTTTTACCATCTTTAGATGGAATGAAGATATTCCAGGCATTCCTGAAGTCGGAGTTCAGTGATGAAAACATTGAGTTTTGGGTGGTTTGTGAGGAGTTTAAGAAGATAAGAAATTCCTTCAGGATGTCATCCAGGGCGAAAAAGATCTTCAAACGCTACATTCAAGCTGAATCTCCCAGAGAGGTATGTAGCTCTTGATAATCCAGACAGATTTATGGCACTTTACAGAACAAGGAGCGCTGGCTGCTTTAGTTTTTCTTCATTGGTCCTCATTATGTTTCCTCTGCTTCCAGATCAACATTGATCAAAAGACGAGGGAAAGGATCCAGCAGAACATAGAGGCGCCTTCTACAGTGTGTTTTGATGACGCTCAAAAGATCGTCTACGGGTTAATGGAGAGGGACTCTTACCCACGTTTCCTCAAGTCTGACATTTACAGGACTTTAACGGACTCCACATCACAATCGGTGAACATGTAAAAAGAAGTGGAGCCTGAGACTTTGTGTGTGTAAAAGCTGGACTTTGACGCTACGCCCAGTACTGGACTACCTGAGAGGAGCCGTGACGTCTGCTTGTTTGTCCTGAGACTGGTGGTGATGGACACCAAAACTAAACCCAGTTTATTTCCATTACATTCATACTTTTCTAAAGAGTTGGAAAATAAATTGGGAGTGGCTAAGACCTCATCTGAACTTGTTAAAAAGACTTAGCCGGCACTTTAGTGAAAATCTGTGAGAAGAGTTTGCTAAGAAGCAGACAGTGTGCTTGGAAATGCTGTGTACAGGTCACGACTGCTTTCCCAAAACGCCACAGTTCTCTAAAGAGAATGCTGGGGACTTTCTGAGTGAGGCACCAGGAAGCATGTGTGGTCAACGCCATCCACACAAAATGAAACTGCACAATCCGATATCTGCACATGCACATCATCTGAAGTTTATTGTTATTTCACTAAAGCAATAAAAAAGTAGATGTATCTAGATGTGGATATTATGCACAGCCTTGTGAATTTAACATTTTTTACATAGTGACATCAGTGCTGACACAGTAAGCCGATACATTGTAATGATAGTAATCTATTATAAGCTATATGTTAAAAAAAATGTATTCCAGTTTGCGAATGTGAATAATAAATGGGTTTGTGACAAATAATAAAAACAAACTGTTTTAAATGTACATTGTGACTACATGGTTTTTTTGAGACACAAAGAAGAGCTGCTTAAGCTTTAGTTAAACACCTTTTTAAGAATACAGGAAGTGACTTAGTCAGCAGTTCATTCATTTCTTTTTCTCAGTCATTCATAAACTGTCTCACAGTTATAGTATTTACTACCCAGTGGGTTTATGATATGTAGAACAGCACAACGTACCAGGACACCTAATCTTGAAACTGTGGCCTCATTTCTTTTCCATGTTATATAAGTAATTCTTTTTAACTGTTTTTAAGAAAAAATCCTTTGCACAGGATGTAAACAGGAAGCAGCTGGCCTCATATAACTACGTTAGCTTAGTTTAGCTCAATGCAAACACACTGAAAATTAGGAGGACCTCGAGAGCCTAATCGTTTTGTTTGTTTCCTTTGTTTTGCTTTTTTGACAATTATTTTAAAGTAGCAAGTTTAGTAATCATGTTTTGCTGAGCCAGCAGGGTTTTTAAAAAATCCCTTTAAACTCCTTAATATACATTTTTCCCCAGTGAAAAGGGGATACCATCACAAAGAACTATTCATTTTAAACTGTCCATATAAAAAGCATTCTATATTGTATCAGCCTGTTGCAGCTGCACTATGGATTGTTTACACTGACTGAAGAATGCCGGCCATGCCATTAAACCAATAGAAGCCTTGGTGTCTTTGAGACTGCCAAAGTTACTACTATAGTTCAAAATCATGATATGCATCGAGCATCAGTGAGGTTTCAGCAATTTCGAGTGCTACGTGAGCAGACAGGTTGTTACAAAATTCTTCCACCTACACACGGTCTGTTCTTACATCAGCCTTTCATGTGTCATCGGCCTTTCATGTTCTTAAACGGGTTATCGTCCCACCATCCTGCAAGTCGCTCAGCCTTTCGCCACCCAGTGTCTCATTCATTAGTGTACCAGATGTTGCCGTTGCATGTTCCTGTTAATGCAGCTAAAAGTTTTAAACTGAAACTGGATTTGTTGGGGCTTTTTTTTAAAAAAGAAATTTTGGCTTTTTTTCTTTTTTTAAAAAAAAAGGAAGTTTATCTGTGAGAACACATCAGGTATCACTCTGCTAAAGGTTACAGAAATTAGGAAGATCTGTTTAGGCCTAACTGCTCCACCACATCCTCTTTTAATCTCACTTGTGTACTTTTGAATTTGCGCAGACACACAATGAGAGAGAGAGAGAGAAAGAGAGAGAGAGAGGCATATATGTAAGCAGTCATGACCCTGAAACACCTTTTGGGTTGTCAGGTGAGTAAAACACAACAAACTAAAGGTTAAGCACCACTAATGCCATGTTGTGTTTTTGTCAAATAAACTTTCAAAAGGATCTGAACTTTTTGAAAAATTCTTCTAACTATTATTTTAATCTTTAGTCAGTCATGGCTGACATGGATGGACCGCTGTCTGCTAGTCATTTCCCTTTTTACACTGGTCTGTGTGTTGGCAACAAGATGATCCGGTGATACGTCAGTCATATGATTATAAGCCACTATCAGAAAAAGTGAGTTAGGGTGCTTTTTTAACCACCCTGAGATACTAATCACCAATGCGTTATTGATGACTATCTACTACCCATTAAGAATACTACTCAGCAACTAAGACTAAAAGTCACCAATGAAACTCTTAGCCACCATATGTGTCATTAGATGGAAGCGATCATGCTTTCAGCACGTGACAGATCTTGCTCAACCAGTTCAACAAAGAAGGCTTTGTTTTACATCTATTTTAATGACATGTAAACACGTTCCACAGAGGAAACATTCTGCCAGGTGCAAAAATTTGCTTTTACCAAACGTGATGCTTAAAAATAATCTGCGCTTGGAGGACGACAGTGAACCTCACGGTACAAAAGTCAACTCACCTGAAGTGGCTTACAGACTTTAATTAAAGCTAATTCAAAAGACAGTGAGCTGAGCTGATACTAGCCTCCTTAAGATCATGCTGCTAACATGACTAAAAGACAGAAGTATATGTTCAGCTCATTTTTCATTTTTTGTTTAAATCCAAAGCAGGCCACACTGTGCATATGCACACACACATTCATACATATATATATATATATATATATATATATGTGTGTGTGTGTGTGTGTGTGTGTGTGTGTGTGCGTGTGTGTGTGTGTGTGTGTGTGTGTGTGTGTGTGTGTATGTGCTGTCAGCGTTAATCTCGTTAAAATGACGTTAACGCCATAACCGCATTAACGCGGCAAATCTCCGTTAGCGAGTTAGCGCGGATCACCCCGTATGTGGGGCTGCACGGCGTCAACGCGTTAGCATGGTTAGCTTGTTAACGCGTTAGTGCCGTCCAACCCAACGCACCAGGTGATCCGTGCTAACTCACTAACGGAGATTTGCCGCGTTAATGCGGTTATGGCGTTAACGTCATTTTAACGAGATTAATGCTGACAGCACACACACACACACATTATATAAATTTAAAAAAAAAACACCCAGCACGCCCCTGCGGGTGGTTTATCCTTCAAGCTCGGGTCCTCTACCAGAGGCCTGGGAGCTTGAGGGTCCTGCGCAGTATCTTAGCTGTTCCCAGGACTGCGCTCTTCCGGACAGAGATCTCTGATGTTATTCCCGGGATCTGCTGGAGCCACTCGCCTAGCTTGGGAGTCACCGCACCTAGTGCTCCGATTACCACGGGGACCACTGTTACCTTCACCCTCCACATTCTCTCGAGCTCTTCTCTGAGCCCTTGGTATTTCTCCAGCTTCTCGTGTTCCTTATATATATATATATATATATATATATATATATATATATATATATATATATATATATATATATAAGGAACACGAGAAGCTGGAGAAATATATATATATATATATATATATATATATATATATATATATATATATATATATATATATATAAGGAACACGAGAAGCTGGAGAAATATATATATATATATATATATATATATATATATATATATATATATATTTCCTCATCCCCACAAACATTGCAAATCTAAAGAATATAAACGTAGACACAGACAGTTGATGAGATAGGCTTTTTTAAACTCAGTAACAGTAAGGGTGAAGTCTTAAATCTATTAAATCTGCCCTAGTTCGCATCAGCCAACTCATACAAAAACCAAATTTGAGGCACAAAATGTCTCAGGTTATTCTGACCTGCAGGTCAATGGACCGCGAAAGAAAACAATAACCCACCGCTATCTCACTGCGCTGATGTGAATTGCAAATAAAAACTTGTAAAACTTTTTTCATCTTCCATACTTTCCACTGCTGCACTATGTAAAACAATAACAATTAAACACTGCTGACCATGACCCTGCCATTCAAATGAAGGCCCCATGTTTAGATCTGGACCATAAGAAGGTTATATATAACTTTTTTTACAACAGGTGTTAAAGAAATTTGCAGAATTATCTGTGAGTGGCTTGCACAACAGAAAAGCTTTCAGGGACTGTGATGTCTGTAACTAATGGAGTTTTACTCATATGTGAAGCAGTCACAGTTTTGTGTATTCTGCAATCAACATACACATTTGTGTCCTAAATACGTGTGAATTAACTGCTTTTATGTAGATAATGGTGTAACACGCAGGCGAGGGCAGACCTGGTTATGCTGTTTTGCTCGCCTACTCTGCTTCTGTTTACATACTTCCCCAGTAATGACCTTAATAAAAAATCATCTGCCCCACAAAGCATCCATATTTAGTCATGTGGTCCTGTTCTTGATTTTCATGTCAACCATGTAAGTAGGTAAGATCATTTAATCTCTCTTCTTTTGGGTTCTTTTATTAAAATAAATGTCTATTAGTTTAAACAAATTGTTGAAAGCACACTGAGTTAGCTGCTTTCTCTCTGTCAGCTACTTCCTGGTCACAAAAGCACACTCTGGTCAGGCAGACCACACGCAGATAACGTGCATCATGTCCTAGTTTCAGTCACAAGTTCAACTTTAAACTTGTCTGTACCGGTTTGTGTTTGATATGTCTGGTCTTTCAGGTCTCTTATTTACAGAGTATTAACTGTTCATACAATCATTCCCTGATAAACAAATGCAAGCTGTTTTTTTTATTATTCTCTGTTAAAGGAACCTTTACATCTACATTTTATCATACTGACGGCTAGTTGAACTTAAAGAAAAAGTTAAAGAAAAAAAGAGGAGCTAATTAGTTAGAGACAGCTAAGTTAGTTAAAGGGGACATGAAATGCTACACATATAACAGCTAATATACACCATTGAGCCCTGCTCTCAAAAACTGACATAGATGTTAGACTGTCTGTGAAGCTGGATTTAAGAAATCAGAGCTAGAAGTTAAAGTTTGGCTGTCTTCTGTCAGTACTCAAACTAATAGACTCAAACAGGCTCTCCTCTACACAATCCTCATTTATAAAGTGCTTTACAAACAGCATTTTGATTTTTAGTTTTAGTGTTGTTATTTTCCTCTGAGTCAGCGAATCTGTCTCTAGTTAGCTAACATAAGCTAATGTAAGTCTATTAGCTGCAACAGACCAACCGCATGACGTTACGTACCGTACTCACAGAAGATGGCGCTAAACATGTTTTTCAAACTTGAACTTTGAGCCTCGATTTCTTAAATCCAGTGTTACATCTATGTCAGTATTTGAGAGCAGGGCTCAGTGGTGTATATTAGCTTGTGTGTGTCTAGCATTTCATGTTCTCTTTAAGAGTCAATGTTGTAGTTTTTGTTAGTAAATGTATTTTCATGAAACCTATTGTGTACTTTCACTGTGTCCATATGAATGTGTTGCTCTGCTCTGACGTTTCCTCCACCAGCAAACCAATATTTCTGCTTTCAAATGTAATGCCTGTTAAATAGATTGTAATGGCTATAATGATGTAAACATGCTACAATCATGTTTTCACAGGATTCTGTGCAGTCCTCTGAATAACTAAGTGCATCCCTGTCATGCTCCGGGGTCTGTTTTCTGATCTTGCTGCGTTTTGGGACTTACCGATTTAGTTATTTGAATATTATGAGATTCCTGCATTGCCTAGTCTTAATGTGTTTCTTATTTTTGTACTATTCTGTGAACATAGTCTTGTTCTTGGTTTCCAGTTGGTTTAGTTTTTCCTCCCTTTCTGTTCCTCTTTCTCTCATGTCACTTCCTTTCGTATTTAGTCCTTTTGCATGTATGTTTTCCTTATCTACTTATTTCCCTTCCTGTTTCCTTCGTCTCTTCCCTGTTTTTCGCCCTTTTGTATTTCCTTGTGAAGTCAGTCTCATCTCCCTGTTGATTCAAGACCAGAGACCTGGAGCTGCAAAACATGCCCAAATCAAATTTTGAATGCATAAATGTGATCACAGAGTTGTATAGTGGTGCATGTTTCACACCTCAGTGGTTGTCATCAGCAAACCATCTGACATCCAGTAATAGAAGAATATGTCACACCAGTCATGCCACTGCTGTGTTATTCTGACTGCGCATGTAAACTTGAACCTGCATGTAAGGAAACGTTCCAGCCAGTATGACATCAATGGTTTAAATGCATGCACTGCCATCATTTGCTGTTTGTACATATTTTGAAAAACATGTCCATTTGAGAATTCAAATATTATTTGAATGACTAAGCAAGTTTAAAACAGACGTATCCAGAGTAACTTGCTCCCATGCTGTCAATGAGTATACTCTATTCAAACTCAAAGTCATATTGTCCTAATTAGAGTAAGTACATTTTAAAAGCAACCCCCTTGCCTGCTAACAAACTTCTACATAATCACAAAAGAAGGCATCCTCTGCCTCAGTATGACAGTATGATATACTATATATATTAGACTGTTCCCCCCATTCCATGCAAGGCCACCTGGGTTGGCTGGAAGACTGTTTACTTAGCCTGGCAGGGCGAAGGGCACTGTCTCAGCTGAACTCTGGACACACACACACACATACACTGATATGCACACACTGATCCCCCCTCCCTTTCCAAACGTCTTCGATGCTTGTGCCCTACTGGGGAAGATGGCAGTTGACTGGACCAGCGCAGACATGCTGCAGGACCGGATGCGCTGTCTACACCGGCTCGCTCTTACTCCTTACCCGCCCCTGTTGCTTGTCTTGTGTTTCTATGGTGTATTGATAGTCATGTGCTTTTTGTGCTCAGGTGTTTTTTTCTGTTATCAAACTGTTCTCCCACTAGGAGCTCAGTCTGAGTGGAGTTTTTTTTCTCCTCCTCTTACCTCATGTTATGTATTTTCGTTGTTTTTTTTCCTATCAGCCTACCTTTCTGACATGTCTCCCCAATGTGATGTTTGTGTAAAGTTGGTCAGAAGGTTCCTTTGTGAGTGCGCATGCGCCATTAGCGTGCTGCCTGCTGTAACCCTAATTTCCTTCGGGATTAATAAAGTATTCTGATTCTGATTCTGATGATATGGCAGCTGCACAGCACAGGACAGAAAGGACTTGGCCCCGGGTAGTGAGAATAGTACAGGGGATTTTGGGAATTTCTTTCCGAGATCTGAACTCAAACTATGCTCGCCGTGTCCAGAAAAAGGCTACCTGTGTTGATGTGGACTCCATCCACCTGGGTAATAAACTGTCCCTCTGCCTTCTGGAAGAAGCTATAGGACTATAAAAACAAGAACCACCAGACAGCATAAATACACACCTTTAAAGAGCAGGCGTGTGTCAATTTCACCATGTGAGTGCACAATGACATTAAGGAATCTTTGAACCTTTATCAGTATAGCACTGGTATCACTCCAGGACTTGACAATCAGTGCATCCCCAGTGCTCTGTGTATATTATCTGTATTTGTTGTTTATTTATGATAAATGTGATCATTTTGTAAAGGAAATCATCACTTCCATTATCCTTTCAGTGTTTCTGATGCACATGCTTTCAGCCGAGTTCTTCCTCTCTGCTTAAGTGATGCTATGCTTTAAAATTCTAAAGAGGTACTTCAGTTCAGTGAAAAAGTAATTTGAGTGTTCCCATACTAATTATTCTGGTGAGGAAGAGCGTGCATTGAAATATAAAATCTCTAATTTAGCTTTTTTTTTTCTGTTCTCTGCTAGTTGAAATAACACCAGTTCATTCCATGTTATTATTTTACATATATACCAAATAACCAAGATTTTATTTTTATTGAAAATATTAATTCAGCCCAAGTTTCTCCTGCTGATATTAAAGCGTCCCTTCCAAGTTTTAATCTCTTGATCATCTGATGTTTCACTCCAACTATGTCACTTCTTTAATCTTTTCTGACACAAACACATTTGTTTGATGCTAACAAATTACACAAGACAACGCAGTAAACAGTAAAGATAGATAGATAGGAGGAACTGCTGTAAAACTGATAAACGAAACTTGATCTGTAACAGTATCAGCACTGACGTGAGTTGTGCGATGTAGAGACTGAACAACTTTTAGCTGGAAAATGTGGTAAAAATGTGAGCGTGGGGGTAAAGAAAAACAATTTGCTGTATTCTGAGCATTCATGTGACTCCTGTAACAATTCAAGAGACAAGGTGCAGCAGGGTGACAACGTCAGAGAGCAGCGTCAGTTGTTTACTTGTTCCACTCTGATCCTGACTTTCATCATGAGGATGGAAGAGCCAGGATCCAACAGAAAAGCTGTGAATGTGAAGACCATTCCTCAGGATGTACTCTACCTCGAATGAAATTAAAGTTGTCTCATTTGTAATACAATGAGGAGGGTTTTTAAGGCTTTTTCTGCAACTGATACCGAGTACACCATTTAAATATTCCAGCTGTTATCCTCTCTAGTTTTTCCTTCATGACCTCAGACTGCATTTTAATATTGCCGTATCTGATGTTTTCTTTAAAATGCAAACAAATCCAAATCATGTGCTGTTCTCTTGTCAGCAGACAGGAAACAAATGAAGTAAGCCTCTCCTGGGACACTATTTGAGCACAAAAGTAATTCTGACTTGCATTCAAGTCAGTTTTGTTTGTAGTGACTGTTTTGTTTATAATGAAGTTATGTTTTCTCCGTAAAATTTGGACAAATAGCATTTCATTCTGAAGTCAGAGCTCTTTGAAAAAGGCCTGGACATCCAACCCGCCTGTCAAGAGTTCCAGACGTTTGACAGTCCAGAGGAAAGACAGAAAGCAGCCAGTATTTACCGAATTCGTCCAGGCTGAGTCACCTAAATCAATAAAAACCGTGTTCATGAAAAGCCTGGAAAGCAAGCGTGAGCACTACCCTGTATAATCTGCACGTACAACAACCGCAACACCTAGAAATTGAAACTGCAATCACAGTGTAGGTGGCTGGATGCTATACATTATCTTCTGCATGAGGGAACACTATGTTCAGATATATTATCCGTGTGTTATTGCTATCCAATTTTTGTGATTTGGATTTCTAGTCAATGGAAGCCATTAGTCATTGCTTCCTTCTTCCTGTGGCACATGAGATAATCACAGCCCACTAGAGAATGCTACTTTCTCATGTTTCATTCAATCTAAGCAATACAAAGACCTTTTTGATGCAGCCTCTAAACAGAGAGGCTCTGGAAAGCACTGCGAGGCCTTGAGGATAAAGAGCACTGGAAACATAATACAACATGATTCCGGCCCATCTAGTCTGCAGAGTGACCTCTGTGTCTGGCACAAACTGACATCATTTGTGTTGTTGACAGTGGAAAGTGTTGCACAGACAGACTGGGGAAGTGTTGCTGATGGGCACCATGCAGACACTTCCCCTTCTCTCAAAATATCCCAACAGACTGATGGCCGTGCCACTGAAACTTCCACACTACAGGGAGTACCATCTGGTGCACAGATAACACTTGGATGGAACTAAAAGTAAAACTCTGCTTTTCAATAATGTGATGCTTCTGGGTGAGATAGCCATTGTTTCAAGTGTGAAATTCAATATTTATTGATCGATACAAGTGAAATGTAGATGGCCAGAGGGCTGTTGCATGTATTCTTGCACAATCTTCTCATGTGTGCATCATAAAGCATTGCGATCCCCGAGAGTTTATTGTGATAGCGATATATTTAAATTGTTCAAGCGTTGCAAAAACGGAACAAAAACCCCCATCTGTGTTTTCATGGGTGTAAAAAGTGCATCACGTCTCTTTGCAGTTGGTGTGCTACTGCCACACAGTGGCGACTTGAAAGACGTGCAGGCAAAATTTAAATTTGAGCCACTGAAAAACACCAAAAATGATGCAGCGAAGAGTAAACATTAAATTAATCTTTATGTTTAAACTGTAAATGATTATATATCATCAACCAGATCAGCAATTTTGTTATAAAAAATATGCCTCCTTCCTTGCGGTGTCCAGTTGGTTGCAATTCAATTAATTTTGGAAATGATGATTAGAATTTGTCCATCAGCAGAATAAGTTGTCAGGAAATCATTAAAGTGCATAAAGGGCCAGTTGAAACACTTGTTGGAGGATGTGGAAGAATCCAACTGCATGTGATAACCAGTGATGGGAGACAACAGGAACGTTTATGTCAGGCGCAGTGGCCCGTGGACATGGGATGGACTCAAGTGCAGATTCAAAACCGGAGGCCAGGGGTGAGGTGTAACGAAAAGAGATTTATTTTTACAATGCTCAGAGGCTAACAGAAAGTGCAGACTGAATCAATGAACATAAACTAGGTGTCTGAGGCGAGAGAAAAATACTGTGGTGATAACTAGATGGCAGGGATAACTGGGTGCAGGTACTGGGCAGGGGAAACTGTGGCGGGCCAGGGCACTGAAACAGAGGACAGAGCAGTCAGGGGAATCCCACAGAGGTTTGCGAGTGAATCCAAGGATAGTACACTGAGCTGTCTTACAAGCTTGCAGGTGGGGGTTGCGTGGAGGGGGGAGGCAGGAGAGGTCCAGGCGGGTGCTGCATGCAATGCAGGGAGGCAGGCAGCAACTGGTATCCAGGAGAGCTTGGTAGGTGGGTTTCAGAGGCTGACGAGAAAAAACAGAGATTCGGTTAACACACACGATTAGTCACCAAGGAACGGACGTGAGGCCGAGAACTGACTAAAGTTGGCAGATAATCTGGCGAAGACCAGTTGAGTGCGCCGGTCATAAATACTGCTGGTACGATTGCCATCAGGTGAGGAGCAACAAAGACTCCACCCAGTGGGGAGGAGCTGATGCTGTGGAAAACCACCCAGACCACGACAGTTTAGGTATCTAGGCAAACATCTGTCAAGAAAAACACAATTAGTGTGCCAAGTGGTGGGAGGTATTCTATCTTGTTATTTCTATAGTACACAACTACTGTACTGTGCAAAAGTCCTGGGCCACCCCTCATTTATATTTTGCTTTCAAGGTGTTAGGTTTTCTGAAGGTCTTTTGTTGTGGATTTTCGGATGACATGTATACCTATATACACTATATATCTATCTGGACTGAACAGATAGATATATAGGGGCGATCGTGGCTCAGGGGGTTGGGAAGCGCATCTGTAACCGGAAGGTCGCCGGTTTGATCCCTGGTCGTTGTGCCCTTGGGCAAGACACTTTACCCTACTACCTACTGGTGTTGGCCAGAGGGGCCGAGGGCGCGATATGGCAGCCTCACTTCTGTCAGTCTGCCCCAGGGCAGCTGTGGCTACAACCGTAGCTTGCCTCCACCAGTGTATGAATGCAAGAGTGAATGAATCGTGGCATTGTAAAGCGCTTTGGGTGCCTTGAAAAGCGCTATATAAATCCAATCCATCATTATTATACTGTAATGTTTGCATAGACTCTTAAGCACAAGACATTTTGCCCTCACCATAGTTTATTGAGGTGGTACAGTAATAGGGAGGTTAATGCCAGGGAGAGTCCTCCTGAACAATTCACTCTCCAGCTCCAGTAACTAGCTCTCCCTTAAGGATCATTGGTATCATAGACAGGAGGAGTAACACTCTAAATATGTTAAGTTTGAAGAGCTCGCTGCTTGTTCTTGTTCTTTTTTTTGGCAGCCATTTTCTGTTGTGGGGAGGGTTTGGGGAGGGTAAGGGTCACTGCTTTGAACCTCATACACTGTTCTTTTTTTTAACCTGTTCTGAACTAATTTCCACCCACTGTAAAGTTATTCTGTTCTTATCATCTAAGGCCAGTGTGCATAGTTTCTTTGCTCTACAAATCAGATGAGTCTGCAATTGAACTTTCTAAGCTGGAATGTTAAAGGTCTAAATCATCCAGTCAAGAGACGGAGGGTTTTGTCACATGTTAAACACCGTAACACTGACGTGGCTTTCCTGCAGGAGACCCACGTCAGGGCCTCTGATAATGTCCGTCTCTTCTCCCGTTGGAGGGGCCAGTGTTTTCACTCACTTTTCCAAGCTAGGGCACGTGGGGTCTCTATATTGGTCAGGCAGAACATTCCCTTTGAGGCCCACAATGTCATAGCAGACAAATATGGTAGATATGTCATAGTCATAGTCCTCAACATGAAGAAGAAGGCTTTCAGGAGCAAAGTGAAGGAGGAGATGAAAGCAGCACAGCGGGAGGTGAAACGCTGCCTGAGGGAAGCAAAGGACACCTACAGGAGGAAGGTGGAGCAGAAGTTGGAGAGGAACAATATGAGGGAGGTCTGGAATGGTGTGAAAACCATCACAGGCCACAACACCAAGAAAAGCACAGTGGGGGGGACTGTGGAGAAGGCAAACGAACTCAACAACTTCTTCAACAGGTTTGACCAGCCCACAACCCCCCCACCCTCACCCTCACCTTCACTACAGAGTCCTCTCCCCACTCTCCTGCCTCCCTCGCTTCCCCCCCTTCCTGACACCATGACACTCCCCTCCTCCAATCCCTCTCTCAGCAGCAAGACATCTCCCCCCCTCCCCTCCTCCCAAACACCTCCCAGTGTCACAGTGGATCAGGTCAGGAGGCAACTGAGGAAGCTTCGCCCCAGAAAGGCAGCAGGCCCAGACAAGGTGTGTCCTAGGATGCTTAAGGCGTGTGCTGCTGAACTTGGGGAGCCGCTACAACGAGTCTTCAACCTCAGTCTGCGACTGGGGAGAGTGCCCGCCCTATGGAAGACATCCTGCATCGTCCCGGTCCCCAAAAAGAACCGGCCCAATGAGCTGAATGACTTCCGACCGGTGGCACTGACGTCACATCTTATGAAGACTCTAGAGCGGCTCTTCCTCAACCTCCTCCGACCACAGGTACAACATGCCCAGGACCCACTACAGTTTGCATACAAGGCGGGTGTCGGAGTGGAGGATGCCATCCTGTACCTCCTACACAGAGCCCACTCACACCTGGATGGGGGAAAAGGCACGGTCAGGATCCTGTTTCTTGACTTTTCCAGTGCCTTTAATACCATCCGGCCCTGTATGCTTCAGGAAAAACTGAACAGGATGGAGGTGGACCCCTGCCTGGTGGCTTGGATCTCCGACTACCTCACCGACAGACCACAGTACGTCAGGCTGAAGGACATCACGTCTGACACTGTGGTCAGCAGCACAGGAGCACCACAGGGAACTGTGCTGTCCCCTCTTCTCTTCACCCTGTACACCTCTGACTTCTGCTACAACTCTGAATTATGCCACATTCAGAAGTTTGCAGATGACACGGCCATCATGGGGTGTATCTGGGATGATCAGGAAGAGGAGTACAGAAGTCTGGTGAGGAACTTTGTCGCATGGAGTCACACAAACCACCTGCAACTCAACACCTCAAAGACTAAGGAACTGGTTGTGGACTTCGGGAGGTCCAGAGAAGGTCCACTGCCGGTTCAGATACAGGGGGAGGAGGTGGAGGTGGTCAACAAGTACAAGTACCTCGGGCTGTGGGTGGACAATAAACTGGACTGGTCATGCAACACAGAGCACCTGTATAAAAAAGCCCAAAGCCGACTGTACTTCCTCAGGAGGCTGAGGTCTTTTAACATCTGCAGGAAGCTCCTGAGGATGTTTTACCAGTCGGTGGTTTCTGGAGTACTTTTCTATGCTGTGGTGTGCTGGGGGAGCAGCACAGCAAAGAGGGACTCATCCAGGCTGGAGAAACTGATCAGGAGGGCTAGCTCTGTGGTCGGCATGAAGCTGGACACTCTGGTGACAGTGGCAGAGAAAAGGACATTAAAGAAACTGATGGACATTATGGACAATGCTGGGCATCCTCTGCACACGGCCATAAACAATCAGAAGAGTCTGTTCAGTGACAGGTTGCTTCTCCCCAAGACAAGAACTAACAGACTTAAAAACTCCTTTGTCCCACACGCCATCAGACTGTTTAACTCCTCTCTGGAGGCGAGAGGGAGGGGAGACAGGAGGACAAAGGAGGGGGGAACAACTAAGCTGTAGTGCCTCTTCACCTCACTGTACAATACCTTGTGCAATACTTTTTGTAAATAGTCAACAGTGCAATAGACTCAATACTTGAAATGTGCAATTCACTTGTATTTTTATTTTTTATTCCTATTTATTCTATTTATCCCCTTTGTATATTTTATTTATATTTGTCTCTGTATTTATATATGTGTGTGTGTGTGTGTGTGTGTATATATATATATATATATAACAATTCTGTAACTGTAACTTCGGTCGTTGCTGTGCTTTTTTTGGAAGTCGAATTTCCCAGAGGAACCCACCCGAGGGATTAATAAAGTTCTATCTTATCTTATCTTATCTTGTCAGTGGGAAACTGTATAACAGTCTTGTTGCTCTAGTAAATGTGTATGCTCCTAATACAGATGACGAGAATTTCTTTAAACAACTATTCTCCTCTTTGCCCGACTTAAATGTCTACTCTCTTTTTCTGGGGGGTGATTTTAACTGCTGGTTAGACCCAGCCCTGGATCGCTCATCCACTAAGAGCAATGTTTTAAGCAAATCTGCATCTGTCATTCATGCCTTTCTATCAGAATATGGAATGTGTGATGTTTGGCGTACTCTAAATCCTCATAAAAGAGATTACTCCTATTTTTCACATGTGCACCATACATATTCAAGAATTGATTACTTTATCATTGACACTAATTGTCTGCAGCAGGTCAACTCCTGTGCCTACCATAGCATAGTTATTTCAGATCACGCCCCCTCTTACTTTGTCTCTGTCTCTTCCACATCCTCCTGTTAAAGCTGCACAATGGCGTTTCAACTCGACCCTCCTGTCGGATGAAAATTTTGTAAAGTTTATCCAGGATGAGATACGCTTTTACTTTGCCACCAACTCTTCCCCAGAGACTTCCAGCCTTGTCGTATGGGATGCCTTTAAGGCGTATATCAGAGGCCAGATTATTGCTTATTCGGCAAGAATTAAAAAACAGTCCACCCATGAAAGGAACAAGTTAATGCAACAGATTAAGGAGACTGATGAACAGTATGCTCTCAAACAGAGTCATGAAATATTTAAAAAGCGTGTAGAACTTAAAACAAGACTTGACCTACTCACAACGTACTCGACTGAACGTTTACTCTTACATGACAAATCCAAATTTTATATGCATGGTGACAAACCTGATAAATTACTGGCGAGCCTTCTAAAAGGTTCTCGGGCAAGGCAAAGTATTCTTAAAATTCGACAACAAATTCAAATTCAAATTCAAATTTTATTTGTCACACACACACAACCATACACAGTATGACATGGGGGTGAAATGCTTGTAGCTGTACAATGCCCGACCATTAAATGACAGAAGAAAAGTTTTACAATATTTACAATTTACTACAAAAATTTACAAATTAACTTAGGAATTTACAGTAAAAATGTGCAAATAGCAGAAGAGATTATAAAGATAAGGATTGTAAATTATAGGAATTATAGGATTATAGGAAATGTGTGGTGGTGCGTGTGGTGACGTGTGTGAGAGTCCAGTCTTATAGTGACGTGTTTGGGAGAGTCCAGTCCTACACCTGGTTCAGGGCCCGAATAGCCTGGGGGAAGAAGCTCCTCCTCATTCTCTCTGTTTTGGCCTTAAGGGAGCGGAAGCGCTTCCCAGACCTCAACAGTGAGAAGAGTCCATTGTTGGGATGGGAGAGGTCCATCATAATCTTCCTAGCTTTGGACTTGCACCGCTTGGTGTAGATGGACAGCAGGTCAGGGAGCTCTGATTGAATGATGCGTTCTGCCGAGCGCACCACCCTTTGCAGATCTCGTCTGTCCTGCTTGGTGCTGTTCCCAAACCAGGTGCAGATGTTTGACGTCAGGACGCTCTCGATGGTGCAGGAGTAGAAGTTCTTGAGCACAAGATGGCAACATAGTCACAGATCATGAAAAAATCAATGAAGTGTTCAGGGATTTTTACTCACAGCTTTACACCTCAGAGTCCCAAACTGACTGTAATGCAATTAATGAGTTTTTAGCTAAACTTAACATTCCTGAAATTCCAACAGAACTTAAAACAAGGCTGGATGAACCCATCTCCCAGTTAGAAGTTTCCTTGGCTATAGCTTCGATGCATTCTGGTAAGTGTCCAGGTCCGGATGGCTTTCCGTCAGAATTTTTCAAACACTTCTCTTCATTACTGTCCACGCAGCTTAGTGCAACCCTCACGGACTGCAAGGAACAAGGATCTCTTCCTCGATCATTCTATGAAGCCTGTATTACACTTATTAAAAAGAAAGGAAAAGATCCGTTGGAATGTGCCTCCTATAGACCCATTTCTCTACTGAACACAGACGCTAAAATATTAGCCAAGATACTTGCCCGTAGACTAGAAATAGTTCTTCCAAAAATTATTTCGAAAGACCAGACAGGCTTCATTAAAGGTCGTCATTCATATTTTAACATAAGGAGGCTATTTAACATAGTCTACTCCAGCTCTACAGACTCTGATGAATGTGTGGTCTCTCTTGACGCTGAAAAGGCCTTTGATCGAGTTGAGTTTGATTATCTCTTTGCAGTCCTTGATAGATTTGGCTTTGGAGCGAAATTTACTTCATGGATCAAATTACTCTATTCTCAACCATCTGCTACAATACGAACTAACCTCCAATTGTCAAAACCCTTCAAACTTCACAGAGGCACACGCCAGGGATGTCCTCTCAGCCCCCTGCTTTTTGATCTGGCCATAGAACCCCTTGCCATTGCGTTCCGCAGTTGCAAAGAGGTACACGGCATTTGGAGAAACAATACAGAACATAAGGTCTCGCTCTATGCAGATGATCTCCTGCTCTTTATTTCTAAGCCCTTAGCCTCACTACCATCTGCATTGAATCTGCTTAGTCAATTTGGTCAGATTTCAGGGTATAAACTGAACCTTAATAAAAGTGAGCTCTTCCCGCTAAGTAGCAAAGCCAGTATGTTAGACTTCACCTGCTTGCCCTTCAGAGTTGAAAGGACAAAAATTACATATTTGGGAATCACAGTGACAAAAAAACATAAAAACCTTTTCACAGAAAATGTGAGTGCATTGCTGAACCAAGTGAAGCGGTCCCTTACCCACTGGACACCACTCTCTATGTCTCTGGTAGGACGTATCAATTCAATTAAAATGACCATTCTACCCAAATTTCTATACCTTTTCCAGGCCATACCCATTTTCATTCCCAACACTTTTTTCAATAAGCTGGACTCTGTCATCTCATCTTATCTATGGCAGGGTAAACGCCCAAGGCTCAATAAGATGCATCTTCAAAAATCTAAAATTGAGGGTGGGTTTGCACTTCCCAACTTTCGTTTTTATTATTGGGCTGCTAACATACGATGTTTGGTGTTTTGGTATTTTTACCATAATCGGAGTGGTTGTCCTGACTGGGTCACTATGGAATTGCATAGTGACAACAGTATATCCTTACTAGCTGCACTTTGTTCTCCACTCCCATCCTCTTCATTCAACTTCATTCCCAACCCTGTAGTGGTGCACTCATTAAAAATATGGGGCCAGTTTAGGAAATATTTTAAACTTTGTGACTTCTCCCTCCTCAGCCCCATTGCATCTAACCATTTCTTTAAACCTTCTACCCAGGACGGTGGGTTTGCGGAGTGGCACAGAAGTGGAATAACTTGCTTTAAGGACCTATTCATAGCCAACAAACTAGCATCATTTGAACAACTTGCTAATAAATATATTCTTCCACCATCACACTTTTTCAGATACTTGCAAGTCAGGCACTTTATTTGTTCCCAGATTTCAGGCTCAAGCCCTCCACCAGAGCCTACACTACTAGAAACTATTCTACAACTCAATCCAACCAATAGAGGGCTGATTTCCTTGCTTTACAATAAAATGTTAAATTTGACACATACCTCTTCATCCAAGCTCAAGACACTGTGGGAAGAAGACTTAAACATGACAACCTCTGATGAAACATGGGCCTCTATACTCAAACATGTCAACACTACATCACTATGTGCCCGCCATTGTTTAATCCAGTTCAAAGTGGTGCATAGAGCCCATTTCTCAAAATCCAGATTATCCCGTATCTACCCTGAAATCACTCCATACTGTGACAGATGCAAAACTGCTGAAGCCTCACTGGTCCACATGTACTGGTCTTGTCCCAATCTCACTCAGTTCTGGTCAGAGGTTTTTCGTACCCTGTCCAGAATTCTCAGTGTGACGCTGGCCCCCGGCCCCCTTCTTGCTCTGTTTGGCATCAGTGGGAATGAGGTGCTTCTACCGGCCTCTAAAAAACAGGCATTATCATTCTGTTCCCTGTTGGCCAGAAGGGCAATCCTACTGAGGTGGCGGGACGCTGCCCCTCCCACTCACAAACAGTGGTTATATGACCTCATGGCCTGTCTAAAACTGGAAAAGATAAGACACTCACTTCAGAACTCCACTGGGAAATTTCAAGACATGTGGGGACCCTTCCTTGATGCTTTTCAAAATCTATAAGAATTTTTCAGCGAACTCTCTTAAGTCAGGTGTGGAAATACAGTGTGCGGGTGCAGGCAGTGACCTGGGTGGGAATGAATGGGATTGTTTTGCAGGGATTATGTTACTTTGGGATATATTATACATTTGTTTATATTCTTTTTTTTTCTCTTTCTTTCCCTTTTTTCTTTTTCTTTTTTTTTCTTTTATTTCACAGCCGAAGATACATTTTTGGACTCATTTCACAGCTTAAATGTACTACTTAACCTTAATGTACAGACCACCTGGGTCTGGGTGCAGTTCCCCCCTCCAGGGGCAAGGGTACCTAGACCCGGTTCGTAGAGTACGCTTGGGGAGTGTGATCGTGTGTACAGCGTCTCTTTATGTCTGTCTCCACGTTGGTTGAGTGTGGAGTAAGTGCATATGAGAGCATGAGGGTGGGAATGGATGTTTGTGTCTATATGTCAGGTTGGGTATCAGACGCCACCTCTCTGGGGACATCTCAGGCCCTCCAAGGTTTGGAGGCCTATCTCCACCCACCACCACTTCCCCTGCCAGTGGCGGACTCCCTCAGGTGTCAGTGCGTTGGTGGTTCTTTGTGTCTGGGGGTGGGCGTCCGGGTACACACCGGCTCACTCCTTGGCGGCCGCTTATCGGGGCCTGGAGCCTGGGGCTCGCTCGGGCCACTTCGGAGGTGGGGTGCCCCCGGCCTCTCGGCCTGGGGCTCGGTCACTCAGGCACAGCTGGCTGCCGGCGGAGCTCACGGGCGCGTCACTGCAACTCCCCCTGGCTTCTGCTCCGTGGCTGCTGAGTGAGCCCTCATCTGGGACTCTCCTCAGCTCTTACTGGGACAGTGGCGCGGCTGCCCCTCTGTTGGTCTTCCTTGGTCTGTTGTGTTCTGGGGGCCTCTGGATGTCTGGAGTTTTGTTCTCCTCCATACCTGCTTCATACCCTGGTGGACGGGGCTGTGGCCCCCCCACACCCTCTAGCAGATCATTACATGGAGAAACCTTTGGAATGCAAGCATGCTGATCCACACAGGTATGCACACAGGTGTACACACGGATATTCACAGACGCGGACTACAGCTTTCTTGGCTGCTGCCTCAAAGCACATTGTGCGCTGTCTATCTTGCGTGCTGCACAATATCGTTTATTATTTAGTATCTACTGCTAGCTAGTTTATTGTGATGGTGCCGTTTTTTTTATTATGTTGCTCTTTGTTGTTTGCTTTCTCTTCTGGTTTTTTTCTCCATACAGGTGACCCAGGTGTTTTTTTGGTTTTTTTTGTTTGTTTTTTTTCTTTCTTCCCCCCCTTCTCACCGTCTCTTCTCCCCTTTGGTTTTCTTTCTCTCCCTCTCTTTCTTTCATTCTTTCTCCCTGTCCTATCCCCCAGTCATGTCTGTCCCGTTTGTAGCAACTGTAAATAAAATAAATTCATAATTATAATAAAGGTCAATCAAATGGACCAATATCGCAAGGCCATGATGATCCACTTGGTAAAATAAATCCGCTTGGCATCTTTCTTGGCCTTAAGACAACAATTCTGATGGCTATAGATCCAAATGGGACACACAAAAAAAAAAAAAAACCCTTAATGTACAGATCATCTGTAATCCTTCTCTTTTCTTTCTGTCTATATGTATAATATATATGTTGATGTTTATGTGTACAAAAGAAAACCTCTTAATAAAAAAGACATTGTTTAAAAAAAAAGTGGGATACTTAGATGTCGGTTAAGTGGAGCTTCCTGTTAAGCTGCGGGAAGCGCTTATAAATTAACATAAGACTTAGAAATCGGGCCGCTGTCCTGGACAGAGAACGGTCAATTGAACAGCAAGGTGGGCAAACCTGGGCTTAGAGGCTTTTAAATCTGTCGAAAAGGTAGGATGACCGATATCGGAGGCAGAGGAAGTGACGTTGAAAATGTTTGTTTTCTCTTTGATCTTTTAGTAGAATAAGCGGTTATAATGCACACTTTCTTACACATACTGAAAAAGTGCTCATGAAGAGATGATCTGTTGTGAAAGGTGACTTAGAGTGCAGTAAAAGGTCAATGCATGCACGCTTATGGTCACAGATATTACGTAGATTTATTTCTAGGGTAGAGGTGAAACATTTTGCTTTGTCTTTGCTTAGCAAGTAGTGATGCAGAAGGTGTTAAAGATATTCATGCCATGAATAAGTCGACAGGAAACATATGGAGAGTGAGACACCTACAGTGGGGCAAAAAAGTATTTAGTCAGCCACCGATTGTGCAAGTTCCCCCACCTAAAATGATGACAGAGGTCAGTAATTTGCACCAGAGGTACACTTCAACTGTGAGAGACAGAATGTGAAAAAAAAAATCCATGAATCCACATGGTAGGATTTGTAAAGAATTTATTCGTAAATCAGGGTGGAAAATAAGTATTTGGTCAATAACAAAAATACAACTCAATACTTTGTAACATAACCTTTGTTGGCAGTAACAGAGGTCAAACGTTTACTATAGGTCTTTACCAGGTTTGCACACACAGTAGCTGGTATTTTGGCCCATTCCTCCATGCAGATCTTCTCGAGAGCAGTGATGTTTTGGGGCTGTCGCCGAGCAACACGGACTTTCAACTCCCGCCACAGATTTTCTATGGAGTTGAGGTCTGGAGACTGGCTAGGCCACTCCAGGACTTTCAAATGCTTCTTACGGAGCCACTCCTTTGTTGCCCGGGCGGTGTGTTTTGGATCATTTTCATGTTGGAAGACCCAGCCTCGTTTCATCTTCAAAGTTCCCACTGATGGAAGGAGGTTTTGGCTCAAAATCTCACGATACATGGCCCCATTCATTCTGTCCTTAACACGGATCAGTCGTCCTGTCCCCTTGGCAGAAAAACAGCCCCATAGCATGATGTTTCCACCCCCATGCTTCACAGTAGGTATGGTGTTCTTGGGATGCAACTCAGTATTCTTCTTCCTCCAAACACGACGAGTGGAGTTTATACCAAAAAGTTCTACTTTGGTTTCATCTGACCACATGACATTCTCCCAATCCTCTGCTGTATCATCCATGTGCTCTCTGGCAAACTTCAGACGGACCTGGACATGCACTGGCTTCAGCAGCGGAACACGTCTGGCACTGCGGGATTTGATTCCCTGCCGTTGTAGTGTGTTACTGATGGTGACCTTTGTTACTTTGGTCCCAGCTCTCTGCAGGTCATTCACCAGGTCCCCCCGTGTGGTTCTGGGATCTTTGCTCACCGTTCTCATGATCATTTTGACCCCACGGGATGAGATCTTGCGTGGAGCCCCAGATCGAGGGAGATTATCAGTGGTCTTGTATGTCTTCCATTTTCTGATGATTGCTCCCACAGTTGATTTTTTCACACCAAGCTGCTTGCCTATTGTAGATTCACTCTTCCCAGTCTGGTGCAGGTCTACAATACTTTTCCTGGTGTCCTTCGAAAGCTCTTTGGTCTTGGCCATGGCGGAGTTTGGAGTCTGACTGTTTGAGGCTGTGGACAGGTGTCTTTTATACAGATGATGAGTTCAAACAGGTGCCATTCATACAGGTAACGAGTGGGGGACAGAAAAGCTTCTTACAGAAGACGTTACAGGTCTGTGAGAGCCAGAGATTTTCCTTGTTTGAGGTGACCAAATACTTATTTTCCACCCTGATTTACGAATAAATTCTTTACAAATCCTACCATGTGGATTCATGGATTTTTTTTTCACATTCTGTCTCTCACAGTTGAAGTGTACCTCTGGTGCAAATTACTGACCTCTGTCATCATTTTAGGTGGGGGAACTTGCACAATCGGTGGCTGACTAAATACTTTTTTGCCCCACTGTATATAGGGCAAAATGTGGTTGAGCTTGTAATTGAATGTGTGCCTGCAAAAGTAACAGTGTTGTACAAGACGTGCTCGAGATGATCAGATAAGAGAAGAAGAGAGCGAGCAACAGGAAACAGCTGGAGGGAAGACGGTGAAAGCGGCTCTTTAAGTGTGTTAAAGGTTGTCAAAAATATCGCTTACACAAATAAATAAAATTGAAGATTAAATACATAAAGGATAGAACCCAGAACATGATAAGTTGAACCAACTTTGAATAATTAAGAGAACAATTGATGAATACATTAGATTACTGAGGCGTAGCAGGGGGAGGAGGTTTTTTTTATACTTTACAGCAGCGGTCCCCAACCTTTTTTGCGCCACGGACCGGTTTATGCCCAACAATATTTTCACGGACCGGCCTTTAAGGTGTTGCGGATAAATTCAACAAAATAAAACTAGTACCGATACCGAAAAAAAGAAGATTTATTCATAACACACGTGAAAAGACCCAGGAAAACCGAGTTAACGATAAAAACACTAACAAAATAACACTGAAAACCGATAAAAACCCTGAAAACCATACATTTCACACCTGAGCCTCAACTCTCGTGGCCCGGTACCAAACGACTCACGGACCGGTACCGGTCATGTTAAAAGAATGTTGGAAATTTGATCAGAATACGGTGAAAATGAGAGAAACAGACATTTTTCTCAGATCATTGTGTTAAATTGTCAAAATCCCCGTGTTCTCTTTAAGACTATCAGCTCTACTCTAAACAACCCTGAAAGCCTCTGCTGACACATGTCATCAGTTCCTTTCTTTCTTTGTAAACAAGGTCGAGTCTGTCAGGTCAGCAATAGTACTTCCTACAGATGACCCATCAGTGTTTATTCCATGACTGTAAACATGTTTCCATTCGTCACTTCAGTCTTTACTCTGAAATACAGGAAATGACATCATGGCTCAAAATCTTTGTCGTTCAAACAATTCTTTATTTAACATTTTTTTAACTTTATTTAACAAAATACATTCAATAAAAACTTCAACTGAAACTGATTTTTAATCCAACCACTGAAAAAAAAGGTAACGACTGAACACAAACACTACAGAAGAACAATTTATAAAGATTAACATTGAACTATAGGAACAGTTTGATTCACAGCCTCATTAGAACTTTAACTTAAACTTAAGGAGAGCCGACCTGAACTCTGTGGAGCCTGATCTCCAGGGTTTTAAGTTGGACTCTGAAACCAGAGGATGTTTCTCTCTCTTCAGATTCGCTGTCGTCCTGTGATGGGAACGGTTTCAGCCCTGCGTGATCGCGCTGATGTTTGCACAGAGCAGATGATGAAGTGAATGTTTTGGCACAGTGGTAACAGTGAAACAGTTTATTAGTAACGTGGGATCGTTTGTGTGCAGAGTATGAACTGAGATTACTGAAGCTCTTGTCACACTGCTCACAGCTGTAGTTTCCTTCCATATGTGTACGTTCATGGTTGCTACGATGACCTGACTGTGAGAAGCTTTTGTCACAGTGTCTGCACTTGTATGGTTTCTCTCCTGTGTGGACTCGTTTGTGTGTTTTAAGCTGACTTGCAGTGGTGAAGGATGACCCACACTGATCACAGAGGTGCTTTTTGACCCCACTGTGAAAGAGTTCATGTTGTTTTAACTCAGCTGATGTGGGGAAGCTTCTCCCACATTCTTTGCAGTATTTCAGTTTGTCTCCAGTGTGTTTATGTTGATGTATTTTTAGGCTGGCTTGCTGACTGAAAGTTTTTCCACAGATGTCACAACGAAAGTCTTTCCCACCACCACAGCGATGACAGGGTTGAGAAGTGGATCCATCTGTGTCGCTCTGCTTCTAAACAAAGACACAAAGACCGTGTAAGTCAGTCCTTCAACACTTTTATCCTGAAAGTCGCCTGAAATAAAGAGCATCTCTGCAGACGTCCAATTACATTTTACTGTTTCGATTAACACACTCAGTTTACTGGGCTACAATAACTACAATACTACCACCATAATACTACAGCAATACTTATTTAATATTACAGTAACATCTGACTTACACTTAAATGAAATGAAAACCTGAATAATGGCTCAGAGCTACTCTTCGGTGCAGCAGAAGTGCTAACATGCTAACACAATTTAATGAGCAGACTTGTTCCAAACAGTCAGACTGAACTTACAAGAATAAAATAAAAATACAAACCTCACAGTAACTGCACTTGTAGAGTCTCTTTCTGGTGTGGATCTGTTGGTGTTCTCTCAGGTACTGTGGAGTTTTAAAAGTCTTCTCACACAGGTCACATTGATAAGGTCTCTCCTCAGTGTGGGTAAACATGTGGCGTTGTAACTGTGTGTCTGTTGTAAAGTATTTGCCACACTGATCACACCAGTACACATCTTCTCCGGTGTGAATGCGTAGGTGTATATTTCGGTACCCTAGCTGGCTGAACGTTTTTCCACAGATGTCACAGCTGTATGCCTTAATTCCAGAGTGGGTAACTAGATGTCTCTGTAAGTGGCTACTGTGAATAAAAGCTCTGCCACACTGATCACAGCTGTAAGCTTTAACTCCACTGTGGATGACTTGGTGTGTTTTCAGGGAATTCTTCCAGGAAAACGACTTTCCACACAAGTCACAGCTGAACGGTCTCTCTCCAGTGTGGATGAGCTGATGTTGTTTTAGTTTAAACTTCCAGGTAAAATCCTTCCCACACTCGTCACAGGTGTTTTTTTTCTCTCTCTTTCTTCTGTGAGGTTTGTCGGCCTCCTGAGAGCGCTGACTTCTCGGTCCACGTTGGTCCTGCAGTGACAGAGATACAAACAGAGGCAGTGAGTGAAATGCAGTCATTAAACAAACTGAAGCTTCAAACTCCCTCCATTAACACTAGTTTTAAACCTGAAGGTGGAGTGTGGCACCAAACACCTTAAAGGTCTCTTATCCCCACCTACTGGTAGTAGTAACACATTACATCCAACCTGCTGTTAAAGATAATTAATCATTGTTCAAACACTCTAAAATCATGCCCATCCCTCCTGCCTGTGCACAAATATTAACGCTAACACACTCAGAATAGTAATAAATGTTTACCAGGTCTGTACTTTTTTATATTTCCTGTTTGTTTCCTATTATATATTTCTATAATTGTATAATTTATTCGATAATAATAAATCATATGTAACAGTTACTAGCTTGGTTCAGTGAAGGATGATGTCAGAGTCTGACTGTAACCTGACGTTTTTTTTTACTTTTACTCGCTACATTAAAAAAAAAAAAAAATCTGTATTTTCTACTCCTTACATTTTCAACACAGGCTTGTTACTTTTGGTTTAAGTCATTTGAGGGGAGTTATTTCATCACTGCGGGCATCAAAGATCAAATTGATTTGAGCCTAAACAGTAACACATGAAATCCAATCCTGCATCATACACCAGGCTGTGTGGTAAAGTCCTATAAATGGAGCATGTAACGATCACTGTAACACAAACCGTAAATCTTATCTGAGTTTAAAGGTTTAAATCACCGTCAATTTCATCCTTCTATGATTCAGAGTTTGGTGACATCCTTATCATACAGAGTTCCGTTGGCTGAGTTGGGAAAAAGTTCTCAATAGAGTTTTTGAGCTCAGCAAGGAAATCTGTCAGTTCATGGTGTGAGATTATTATATTATCTTATGCCACGTTATACCCCTAATTAAAGATAGTGAAATTATTATGTAGTTTTAGTTTGCATTATTCTCCTGACTTTGAAGAAGGTGACAACTATTACAGTTATTAAACTGATTTGTATTACATTAGACTGCTGATTTATTGTGAATGAGTGATATTGTTTTATGATGCATTATACTGCTGAGGTATAAGAAATACTGTTTTCAGAGAGTCATGGCCTTATTTGTCTGATTAGAAGAGAACAGAGCATACCGGAGAGGTTTTCTGCCCCATCTCATCAGGAGGAGATAAAACAGGGAGCCAAGGCCGTCACTTAGGCGCCGTAAGAGAGAAAGAATGTGAATGTTTAGGTTTTATGACTAGGTGGAGGGGGGCTGAAGCTATAAGAATGTGAGAAACACTCAGACGCTTCGAGATCAGGCGGACACCCTCCCGCGCTCATCTCCCCTCCGGATGGTTTATGCTCAAAAGTGTTGAATTGTATGGAATAAAAGATTGTTGATTGAGCATTTATACACCGAGTATTGTCCTTCCTTCAGCCCAAAGATCAAAAGAATTGGGAGATTTAACAATGGACATGGCATGTATGATGCAGTGAAGGCATTTCAAGTGAAGCTGTCACAAATGCACCAGTGCAACCTGTCTCACTTTCCCTGTTGCCAAGTAATGTTGAACCAAGTCGGCGCACTTTGCTAATAAACTGAGCGCACTGAGTTCGCGGCGCTTTGGTGACTGTGAAGCACAAAAAGAGAATTTCAAGCTTCTTTTTTACGTGGAAACTGAACCTGTGCAGATTCAGATGGAGCTGCAGTGTAATGGTACACTCAAGGCAAAGTACGACACTGAATGGCCTGCACAGTTTATTAGTTCCATTCCTGCAGCAATGCCCCAGCTCCGTCTACATGCAGCTCCAACCTTGTGTATGTTTTCATTTATTTTTTCTGGGGTTTTTGCAGCATGTTCATATTTCTAACTTGCATAATTTTGACAGGATATATTTTTATGAAGATCAAAACATTTAAAGTTAAAGTTGATTTTTTAAGTTTATTTATTCTGGAATAAAATTCCTGTCTGTTTTTATTCATATTTCTGTTTAAAAAACATGGTTTTAGTGTGTTCAATAAATGTTTATCTTGTTTGGCACGCGACCTAAAGTGTGCCTTGAGTTTTGCTCCCTGTGCAGTTGAGTTTGACACCCCTGGTGTAGAGGATGGAAATCAGCCAGGACAACTCATGAAACATCTGCAGACATCTGGTTGAATTCAGTTGTGTACATCCACAGAGAGCAGCAGGTCAGCTGATCACAGCCTGTACATTAAGAACATCGACTGGAGCTCTCAATAGAAATGATTGTGAGCTGTGACTCTTTTCCCCACACTGAGCCACTACAGCTGATTTTAGGGTTGAATCCTGCTGAATCCCACTTTAACCTCTTCCCTGCCCATTTTCCTCTTTAGAGGCAAAGTCACCCTCTACAATGTAGGCATTGTATTATTACATGAATATTACATTACATTAATATAGCACAAGGTTCAGTTAGTTTTGCATAATATATATATCAGTACTTCATCTTTTACCCCTTTAAGACCTACCATAGAACCAAGAGCTTATGTTTATATTTTTACTAGAGATGGCACGATACCACTTTTTTATGTCCGATACCATAAATTTGGATATCTGCCGATACCTATATGAATCCGTATTTTTTAATCAACAGAACTGTTTTTTTTTTAATATCTTGCTGTTTTTGTATAAGTTCATACTCAAGTTAAAAAACAAAACACTAAAGCTATTCTGTTATACCTGTATGCAAAAAATACACAGCACCCAAATATTTCATAGTTCAGTAATAGTGATCAATCTAATACACTTAATCCTACTCCATCCTCCCTATTCTGGTATTTTAAGGAGTAAGTAACCTAAATAATAGGGCTCTAAAACTCCCAGCAAAAAAAAAAAATAGATAGGGAATCACCCACCCTCCACTTCATGATGCTTAATCAACATAATCAACTTTAATTTGATGCAGTGTGAAAAAAGATTCACAGAAATCAATTATTTTTCAAGAATAATTAAATAGATTCAACATCTTTCTTCAACAGAATTGCAGACTGCACAGATGGTACCTTCCCAAAGGAAAAAGTAGTAAAGCTTACTAGGGTATATTAGGCTTAGTTACTATATACAGTCATGGACTTCTATACATTTTACATCAGATTAAAACTTTGGGTGTAAGATTCAGATAATTATTTATTAAAATCTAGACATTTTAAATGAGAATAAGAAAGAAAAGGATGTCTTTGTGCCCCCTTTTCCCTGTTAATGCCCTATCGGCCACCCTGGCTAAACTTTGCTAGATCCGCCCCTGCACAGTTACCAGCCGTCAGCTAGAAAAGGATCCTGGTGTAGAAAGTAATATTAAATAAATTCTAACAACAGCTTATCAAGGTTAAACGTGCTGCTGTTGTTCAGCTGCTGGTTTCCTCTTTCTGGCGCGAAGTGGGCAATAAACAAACAAGAGAGACGGACTCGCAACAGAAAAGCCGATCAGCTGATCATGATTTCATGACTGAAGTAGCAGCAGGAGAGGGAGGGGGAGAGAAGAGGCAGTCGCTCCATATATGTTCCATCGCAGGAATGCTTTACAAACATTCAGAGACGAACTTACACACTTGCTTTACTTCTCTCTGGGATAACTTCCTCGGAGATGAAATGCCGGATTGGTAGCGAGGCTACAAATACACACAGCCGCTCTATCACGTGAGCACACTGCTCCGACGTGCTACGGTTATGAGCCGAGTTACGCCATGTCGCAAGTTTTGTGAGGTGCTTTTTTGAAATTTAATGGATCGGATTACATTTTTTATTTCTCTCCGATATCAGATCCAGTAATTTACGTCAGTATCGAACCGATACCGATACATGATATCGGATCGGTCCATCTCTAATTTTTACATGCCCTTAATGCAGGGCTCTAGAGTGCGACCAATTTGGTCGCAAATGCGACCAAATTTTTCAGTGGTGCGACTAAAAAATATATTTGCTTGCACCTGTGCGACCAAATGTTCGGGTAGCAAAAAAAAAAAAAAAAAAAAAAAAATCTGCAACCTTCCCTGTGGTCAACAACAGACACACATTATGCCCCTATCGTGGACTAAACCAATCAGAGATAGTAAGGGGCGGGACCTCTCTGATTGGCCGTGGTCCAGTTGAAAGTGCAGGTGGAAGTGGGAGGTGAGTAGCTTGAATAAAGCGATATCAATTCATTAAATCCTGAATCGACTTTTAAATATAACTGTGTTTTGCCAGAAACGCCAGATTCTCAGATTAAAGCTCACAAAACCATTTCAACAACAACCAAACAGCAAATGAGAGCAGGTACACGGACTCCACACAAAGACGTAAACACAGAGCCAACGCATCAGAATCAGCTTTGTCTTTCTCGGCTTTCTCAGCTTAGCGATCCTGATGCGTCCGGTCCGCGCTGTGATTACGTCTTTTTGCGCTGATTCTGAGCTGCAGGTTTTGTCTCTCTCCAACCAAAATTCACTGAGCCAGCAGCAAAAGAAGCAGCAAACTGCGCTTCACATTTGATCAATGTCGTAATGAATTTTGCTGTTTTGCTTCCACGACTATTAAAATCACACTTCATGCACAGCTAGCTCTCTCTCTCTCTCTCTGTACTTCAAGAACAGTTTCCTGTCTCCAATCTCTGTTTTCTGTATTATTCATTCGCTTATTACCCACCAGTCTACCGCTGTTTACGGCGCTGTGGCTGCTGTCTTTTTCTATTCTTTTTTTCACTTAAATGACATCGGACAAGAAAGCCTATTTTTTCTGTTGTTCAATACTGAAGAAATTTAAACTTTATATGCAGAACATTGTAGAATATTTTGAAGGTTATCTGCTATAAAAAGCCAGACAAGGAAAATCTCCTTCATGTTTTTCTGTGTTTTATTCTCAGTTACTTTCACACAAAGGCATCTGCTGTGATGTTCACAATTCTGAAGAAGTCAGTACTGATAAATGATCAGAATTATAATATTTCTGACTGTCTGAGGCTAAGTTGAATCGAATCGGGACTTTGAAAACCGGAATCGAATGGATTATAGAAATCAGTGATGATACCCAGCCCTAGTGAGCAGCCTAGGCACGACAGAAGTGGATGTAGCTGTAATAGGAAAAGAACTATTGCTAACTTTTCTGTTAAGTTAAGGCCTGATCCTTCTGAAATTCATAGCCAGTGCTCTGACACGGTGTCATCAATCTTTGAATGCTGAAAAAGCACAGTGTATCCAGAAAAACACATTATATTATATAAATTATTATAAAATTTGTGTGCGCCTAACTTTTGTGCTGGTACACCTAACTTTTTAAAGTTAGGCGTACCAGGCGCTGGCATCTATTCCAACATAGGAAGTGCTATGAACAGCAAAGCGTGTTTCTGGTATATTATGTTTTTTTGCTGCAAGTGCTTTTTATGCAATTTCTGCAAATACATATGTGGAAGGAAACGTGACCTAGGGCAAGCTGATGGCATAAGATGTAAGTACAACTATTCCTAAATAAAATAATTGTGTTAGCTTAAGTGCAGTTCTACCGGGATTTTAAAATTGTTACGCAAAACGGAGCATTCCTGCTCCAATAGGCCTTAAAGGGTTAACGGAGTATTTCTTAACACTAGTATCTGTCACCTTCTTTGTCGAACTCATTGTTTTCTCTGCAGTGGCTGAGCTGAGTCCAAGTAGCGTAAATGTTCCCCTGCTGCTCCGTCAGACTCTTCTCCTCCTGCTGATCAGCTGGGACACAAAACAGAACTTTGTTAGGCTCCACACTGCACTGAAGAGTCAAAGTGTCTCATATGTTCATCTGAGAGCACAAACAACAAATTTTAGCTTCCCTGGGTGAGCAACTTGTTTAAAACATACACAAAAGGTTTGAGCACCGATACCAAATTCAGCAGTATGGCACACCAGTACCAGGAGAGCAATTCCTCTTTAAAAAAAGCCCTGGCAAAGAACAAAAACAGAACAATCGATGGACCTGCATAAACGAGTACAGTGTTTCCCAACCACTGTGCCGCGGCATATATACGTGTGCCGTGAGTACTGATCAGGTGTGCCGTGGAAGATTATCCTATCTGAGTGGGTGTAGAAATCTGAGCCATGATCTGAGTAACCCTCATCACTCAGTCACACTCCGATTCTCTACTTATATCAAGTCCATTGCACTACTTTCAAGCATTCTGCAACCTGTCCTCTAATTTATTCTTACTGTCTTACTATTTATATTGTTTTCCATGCACAGTTGGTGTGGAGCACCCACAATTTAGTTGAATATGTACAAAGACAATAAAAGACTATTCTATTCTATTTTAAAATCTCTGCAGTACTTTTAAAACACAGATCCCCTCTTGGGGTTCGAGGCTGTATTTGTTTTAAAAATGAATCTCTGGTATCTCTGGCCTATCATTATTATTTTGCTAACAGTTAATCAGGCTCATTTACTGAATACTGATCAGAATTTATCAAATTATCTTTGAGATGATTCTAACAACAGGCCTCTCAGAGTGAGGCCAGTTTTTACAATCACATGCCCTGTGGGCTGACACAACTTTGCTGATAAGACAAAGGCAGCTGTGTTTTAGTCTGGAATACATTTATTTTTTACCTTTCTTTTAAATTGATTTCATTATAGCACTTTTACCGCCAACATATTTGGATTTTTTGGCGCTGGAAGTGACCTTATATTGATGATGGCTGGCGTTAGCTAGCTAGCTAGCTAGCTTGGATAGCACGCTGCATTCAAAAACTATGCAGGTGCCACACAGTGACAGAGATGCTAACTAGCGCTTAGTAACAGACTAATAAAATAATAGAAACTCTGATTACACTTAGCTAATTTAAAAGCTTTCTTCTAATAATAACACTGTTTTCTTCTCTGTGTTTCATTAGCATTTGTTAATATTTTCTTGTAAATTAGTTTATAGCAGCTTGACTTGATGTAGAGGCTTTTTCTTTCAACTGGTTCACAAATAACTGACAACAGAGACCGAGGAGAGCAACAGAAAACTTCACTCAGGAGCTAAATTCAAGATTGACTGAACTCAGATCAAAGTTACCTTAGTGCTTCACTTTAGATGAGGAAGAAAAATAAACTAAAACACAAACGCAATGAAGCGGGAACTTCGCGGCTTCTTCTTCTTTGGGGTTTTTCTTTGGCGGTTAGAGCTTTAAGGTGCATTACCGCCACCTGCTGGACTAGATGGTTCTTAAACTAAAACTAGACATTTAAAAGTATTTTAATAAACAATAAAAACAAAGACAAAATGTTTCAGTGTGTTATATTCATGAACATAAACATCAGATGGCTTCAGCTTACGCTTACCCCCATTTATTTAAGAGATTTTGCTCTCTGCAGGCGAGGATTTTTTGTTTAGAGGATCTTTGTAAGCCTGTATTTACTTTAAAAGAAGGGAAGCACTTCTTCATTCTACAGAAAAGGTGACACATTACAGATGAGTTCATAAAAAGTGTCTCTGTCACTCTTTCAAGGCTCTGTCATATGGAAGAAATATAGTATCATCAGAATTCAAGTATTTTTAGACATTGAATTTATGACACTGAATTTTTATCCTCCAAATTTCCCTGCAAAAATATTCACCTGCAAAAATTCACCTGAAAAAAATTCACCTGAAAAAAATTCACCTGCAAAAATTCACCTGAAAAAAATTCACCTGCAAAAATTCACCTGCAAAAGTGATGAACTTTAATGACCCAAGCCAGAGCAATCAGCACCAGATCGAGTCGAGTGGCTCTCAGCCAATTAAATTACGCTGTTTGATCACATGACACCGTTAGCCAGCAGTGTGTCTCCTAAAAGAGAGCTGTTTAAAGGTGAGTGATTAAGTTTTTCTCCTAAATAGAGATCATTACAGAACGCCTAGTCCTACTTAAAATCCCATTTATTATTATTATTTTTTTTATCATCTACTCGAACTAAGGAAAACGTTTGACTAACTCAAAGACAATTTCCACGCCTCCCCTGCCTGACTGCAGAGGCAGTTTTGAATTTAGGAGCGCCAAGATGGCAGCGGCAAACCCTGGCGGCTCTCCGGTGAGTATATATATATTTTTTTATCTTCAAGTTTGTCTTTTGAAACCTTAATTTTATTTAAATCCGTTGCTCACGTATAAAGTACACAGACGGGGTCTTTGCTCAACTCGTCTGAGGCGTGTCTCACTAAGCGCTACATGCTAGCATCCTGCTAACCGAGCTACCCTTTACATGCTGTGCTTTAGAAAATAGGATACTCGTTAAAAAAAATACTCCGCAGATATTGATAGATAGACGAACACTGCAAATATAATGTTGGAAACGAGAACGGCCTTTAGTGAAGGGGTAAAATACACCATGAATAAAGCCATAGAGTGAATGGCTGCCATGGTTGCAGAACAGCCTGATTTAATGACAAGAATGGGGAAGAGTGAGGTGAAGTGAACCACAGCCACAAAACACGGTCAGACAAGGCGGCAAAAGGGCAGTGATCTGTCCGTCAGTATGAAGTTGGTGTCTGCTTTGGTGAACAAAAACTCCAGACTGGTAGCAGGAAGATGGGAGACTCGTGTTTCACTGGAATAGTGGTGAATTAAAACATCCTTTGTTGGGGACATTTCGGTGTAAATGCATCCATACAGGCAAGACAGAGGCAGACCAGACAGTGAAGAAAACAAGGCAAACATTAGAAATATAAAAACGGAAATATAGGATGAGTCGGGGATGAGTTCCTGCCCCAAGTGGAGGAGTTCAAGTATCTCGGGGTCTTGTTCGCGAGTGATGGGAGAAGGGAACCGGAGATCGACAGACGGATTGGGGCTGCAGCTGCAGTAATGCGGACGCTGCACCGGTCCGTCGTGGTGAAGAGGGAGCTGAGTGTAAAAGCGAAGCTCTCAATTTACCGGTCGATCTACGTCCCTACCCTCACCTATGGCCTTTACATGACTAACGTCCCCTCTTCTCCCTACCTCACATTAGCCCCCATCTTTCTTCCAGGTGGAAAAGACCCGTCACCTTCTGGGAGTGGCGGCTCCCGTGGGAACAGCTCCCACCACCAAGTCCCTGAGTGAGTCTCTGTCCCCCAGCGTGAGCTCCAGCACTCTGTCCACATCCACCTCCGTCTCCTCGCAGATCTCCAGCACCACCTTTGAAAGCGTGAGAAGGAGCTGGCCACCAAGGTGAGAAAAACATGGGCTTAGTGGGCGTTCTTGTTGCTGCCTTCTTCCTTCTCTGCTCGGTCTTGTTCCTGTTGTGTTGTAGTGCCTGCGCCTTCTGACACACACCTTCAATACTGAATACAACCAGCTGGTGAACAGCATCAGTGACTGCAAGGTGAGAAATAATACAAAGAAATTAAAAAATAGCCTTTCTGTGTCACATCAGGGAGTTCCTATATTGACGTCTACCTCATCCTGCTGTTGTTTCACTTCAGCTTTCTCTCATCTCACCGATCGGACGTGATCCATCCGTGACGAGCTTCAGCAGTGCCACCCTCACCCCTTCCTCTACCTGCCCCTCTCTCGGACTCCCGCTGTGGCTCCATGGGCCAGAAGTAAACATATTTTTAGGAACATTGACCTCGATCTGCAAACGGTTATTGACAGGTTATCCATTTGATTCTAACTTGGTGTGATTTGTGTTAAAGGACCCCTGAGAACAGCTCACGTGCCTCCAGTCCCTCCTGCTCAGACTGTGAAAACTTCCCGATGGTTCCCACTCTGGAGACCTCCTACCTTGCGCGGGCTGCAAAGAACGAGTTCCTGAACTTGGTGCCTGATATTGAAGAAATGCGACCAGGGTGAGTAATGCCATATTAACCCAAATACTGTCACTATGACATGTGTCTCACAGACCAAATGTAAGTCGACACTCATGTTCTCTAGTTCAAGCAGAAATGATGTGGATCGATTCAAATTCCTGAGCCTGGATGATTTCAGCTGGAAACAAACCAACTCTGCTTCTTCCTCAGATAATTCAATTCAATTTTATTTATATAGCGCCAAATCACAACAAAAGTCGCCTCAAGGCGCTTCATAGATACAGAGAAAAACCCAACAATCATATGACCCCCTATGAGCAAGCACTTTGGCGACAGTGGGAAGTAAAAACTCCCTTTTAACAGGAAGAAACCTCCAGCAGAACCAGGCTCAGGGAGGGGCGGGACCATCTTCTGCGACCGGTTGGGGTGAGAGAAGGAAGACAGGATAAAGACATGCTGTGGAAGAGAGACAGAGGTTAATAACAGATATGATTCAATGCAGAGAGGTCTATTAATACATAGTGAGTGACTGGAAAGGAAAAACTCAATGCATCATGGGAATCCCCGGCAGCCTACGTCTATTGCAGCATAACTAAGGGAGGATTCAGGGTCACCTGGTCCAGCCCTAACTATATGCTTTAGCAAAAAGGAAAGTTTTAAGCCTAATCTTAAAAGTAGAGATAGTGTCTGTCTCCTGAATCCAAACTGGAAGCTGGTTCCACAGAAGAGGGGCCTGAAAACTGAAGGCTCTCCCTCCCATTCTACTTTTAAATACTCTAGGAACAACAAGTAGGCCTGCAGAGCGAGAGCGAAGTGCTCTAATAGGGTGATATGGTACTACAAGGTCATTAAGATAAGATGGGGCCTGATTATTTAAGACCTTGTATGTGAGGAGCAGGATTCTGAATTCAATTCTGGATTTAACAGGAGAAATCTGCTCTCTCTTTCTAGTCCATGTCAGCACTCTTGCTGCAGCATTTTGGATTAGCTGAAGGCTTTTCAGTGAGTTTTTTGGACATCCTGATAATAATGAATTACAGTCGTCCAGCCTGGAAGTAATAAATGGTAAATGCCCTGTATTTATATAGCGCTTTACTAGTCCCTAAGGACCCCAAAGCGCTTTACATATCCAGTCATCCACCCATTCACACACACATTCACACAATAAATGCATGAACTAGTTTTTCAGCGTCACTCTGAGACAGGATATTTCTAATTTTAGAGATGTTGCGCAAATGGAAGAACGCAGTCTTACATATTTGTTTAATATGTGCGTTGAAGGACATGTCCTGGTCAAAAATGACTCCAAGGTTCCTCACAGCGTTACTGGAGGCCAAGGTAATGCCATCCAGAGTAAGAATCTGGTTAGATACCATATTTCTAAACTTTTCAGGGCCGAGTACAATAACCTCAGTTTGATCTGAATTAAGAAGCAGAAAGTTAGCGGCCATCCAGGTCTTTACGTCTTTAAGACATTCCTGCAGTGTAACTCATTGGTGTGTGTTATCTGGCTTCATGGACAGATAGAGCTGGGTGTCATCTGCATAGCAGTGAAAATTTATGCTATGTCTTCTAATGATGCTGCCTAGGGGAAACATGTATAATGTAAACAGAATTGGTCCTAGCACTGAACCCTGTGGAACTCCATAATTAACCTCAGTGTGTGAAGAGGACTCTCCATTTACATGCACAAATTGGAGTCTATTAGATAGATATGTCACAAACCAAACTGTACACTGGTAAACTGTTACAATAAAAAAGACTTTAATTTTCTTTACTCTTCTTTATTTATGTAACTTTTGTTTTCACTGGCAATTTAGTATTAGGTTAGGACAAAAAACAAATTAGGAAGGTTAAAGACAGAACATTACTAGATTGTGGTTTTAATTAAAATGTAGCCTTTGACAATGCTGAACACATGAGAAGCTACTTTAAGGCATATCACCCAATTTGTAATATTGCTAAACATTTCTTAAGGCAGACGAGTCATGCTGGCTGGGTCAGTGTCATTTTTGTTGTAATTGATGTCTGGTTTGTTCTGTTCCCTAGTGATGGGTAGGGATGGGTACCAGTATCCGGTGTTCTGACATAATCCTTGAAATAGTAATAACACAGTATCCTCAGCAAAGATGAATTAAACAAGTTTTATTTTAATGGAAGTTTACTTCAAGTCTTCAGATTTTTACTGTCTTTTATTTGATTACTTTAAAGTATATGATTACATTAGAGTAATTAAATAAAGACAGTTTTGATGGAGCTCCTGAGCCAGCCCAAGCTCTCTATGAAGACGAGGAAAAACTCCCCTGGGGGGGCCAGACTGACGGGAAGAAACCTCGGGAAAGCCCATTCAAAGAGAGATCCCCTTTCCTGGGATGGCTGGGGGGGGTTACAGGAATTCCAAAACACTGAAATTTAAAGTGGGCCAATTAAAAAAAATTATTTCCTGAAAAAAAGAAAGGTAATTCATACATCACACATAAATGATAACGTCTGAATTGTGTGTGTTTGTGTGTGTGTGTGATAGGCTTATCTCAGCCAAGTGTGATGCTGTAGCTCCTCCAGTGTCGGCCGCGTCTCCGGGACTTTGGTTAAACACGCGTCCAAGAAATCCCGGCAGTCTGGAAAGAAAGGAAAGAGAAAAAACATGAAGATGATAGTTCCAGTGGTCCAAGCCATCAGTCAGTCTTGAAGTGTGACGTTTTCTTACTTTTGGACAGATGTCTTTTGAATTTCAGGCGCTTTTTGAGGAAGCTCGTGGTGTTAAAGTCCCCGGCATGAAGCGCTTCGTACAGAACCACTCCCATTTGCCATACCGTGGTGGGTCCACACCTGTAGCAACTGCGCCCGTACCACTCGGGAGGGGAGTAAATTTCTGTACCTAATAAACAGACACAATTGCAATTTCTTCTAAAACAAAAGGCGAAAATTGTGACATCTGTGAAGAGCAAGAGCAGAATATGTTACCATAGAAGACGCGGTACTGCGACTGCTCCTTAACAAAGCAGCTCAGTCCAAAGTCGATGATACGAACACGCGGTACATCTGAGCCGGTCTCAATTAGAATGTTCTCACTCTTGATGTCCCGGTGAAAGATGTGTTTATCCTCCAGGTGCTTCGCAGCATCAACCAGCTGCTTCAGAATGACCTGGAAATAGAGCAGGGCGATATGACCAAAAATATTTATCACGATATACATTTGAAAAGTTGCGATAACGATATAACTGACGATATAACTGACGATATAACTGACACTAGACAAAATACTTTACAACTCCACAACTTTATTAGTGCAAAAAACCCCATAAATGTATTTTCACTTAAACAAGCAGCTGTTTTTTTTATGTGCATTAAAGTTATATAAAAATGTAACAGTGCAAATGCAAATTCCTCGCTGACAGTTTAACCAAAAGGCATTTCCAGTGGAAATTGGCCGACATATCCTCAGCATAACCATGTAAAATATCCACAAAGCTTAAAAAGAGGTTATACACACACAATACGGTAATATCACGTTGAGGTGCAGTACGTATCACTCCGCGAGGCGCCTGCCTACGATAGCCGTAATGCTCCGACAATCCATCGAGCGGTGCGGCTTTGTAGCTTAGCAAAGTCGCCGTGTACATAAAATCGTTTTGAGGTCAGTAAACACAACCAGAATTCATACATAAGGCACACGGGATTATAAGGGGCACTGTCGAGTTTCAGAAAAATCAAAGGATTGATTTTAAGTGTGCCGTATTTTCCAAACAACACGGTAATAACGACGGCCCGCTAGCATGCGCTACCAAAAATCGTGCTTTGTTGTGTATCTGACGGACGAAAGCTAAACCAGTTCCACACCACTAAAGTTGCAGCATTTTTACAAACCAGTTCTGGTTCATCCGTTTCATTCAACGATCCACTTTTGCTCTTCTCTTTCTGCGTCACCGCCATCTGCGTATGTAAACATAGGTAAAACGCGCATGCGCAGTGCCTATTCTAGCGCGATATTTCATTTTCCTATCGTTGCCCAAAATTACACCGGTATTACCGTGAATGGTATGATATAGCCCAGCCCTACCTGGAAACGATGAAAAAGACAATAATCAATCAATGGGTTAATGTTTCTCTAATACTCTGTGCTTTGATTGAATGATGTACAGTCTAAGACTCTTCTAAGGCAAGTCAACTTGCCTTGGCCTTGTCCTCTGGCAAAAATCCTCCATTTTCTTCTATGTATTTATCCAGGTCCACAGCGGGGACAGGTCTCTCCATCACCAGGATCAGCTCTCTGCCAAAGTCAAACCACTCCAACAGAGACACTGGGGCTGATGTTTCCACTGATCCATCTGCTTCAGCTGCAAGCTTCAGCATGATGGCAACTTCCACTGACACATTCTTCCCGTTATCATCCTGAAATATTTCAACAAAGTGGATGATGAGGCACAGACGTTCCACAGGTGAACGCTGCATGCAATCCACTAATGTAAAAACAATTCAAGTCTTGCACATTTACCTTCACTTTGCAGTACACTTTCCCCTTTGGGATGTGTTTGATGGCCACCTAAAAGACACAGGGCATTGATGAGCATTTCCTCAGTATGACATCATTAAAGGTGTAAAACAGCATACATCTCAGCTTACGATATTATCCCTTATCTGCATTACTGCCTGTCTTACTACCACCATCTGAACACTTACTGGTAAATGATCCTTTATGCGGTAGCCAGAAAACACTGCTCCACAGCCTCCTTCTCCAAGCCGGTGCTCCTCCACGTATCTCGCTTGGAAGTCACCTAAACAGACAAACACAAATTGGGTTTTACTACAGCTGTCACACAAATTACTCTCTGCTGTACCCTAAATGTTCATTTTGCTCTTCACCTGAATATAAAAGCTAAGCTGCTTGCTACTTACGTTTCTGTTCAGCCACTGACTTTTTGGCAATGGTTTTGGTTTTGTCCTGGTCCACGTTCTTTTTCTTAGGTGGGTCCCTGGTGTCTCCCGCAGCTTTCCTTTTGCCAGCCTTTTTGTTTTTACTGCAGCTCTCTGAAATCTCTATGCTGCAGTCTGCAGATGTGGAAAACACCAAAAGCACGTCAGCTTATTAGATAATAGACACAAATATCTCCCAAACACTAATATCTTCAAACTAGCAACCAGATGTACACTTAATCTATCCCTCACTCAACTAATTAGCCTACCTTTACCAGTGTCCAACCAGGAAGATGCCTGCCCCTTGTCACCGCTCACATGCTCAAGAAGTTTACGCTTTTTTGCTGTATTGGTTGTCCCCGCTTCATCTTGTTGGACCTTTCGCTTGACTCCCCCGACCACATGAGCATCTGAGCTGGTGGAAGGACCAGCCTGCTCAGTGACCCTCCTTTTTATGGGGGTCGTTTTTTCAGGACTGGCCTTTCTTTTAGCCATCCTGCTCTTACAATCTATAAACAACAACAACACATTAGTGAAAAAGAGCGCTCGACATCAGGACTAGAAGGATTTTGATGTCATTGAATTTTAAATTAGTATTGCTTACAATATAATAACAAGTTTATCCTTTTGATAAAAAACACACCAAGACGAGTCCATACTAGGTCTACTAAGTCTAGATACTGATGACACTTGTTGCTCTGTTTTCACTGCTCAGTCCAAGAATAAACTTGTCACATTATTTTACCAAAAGACAAAGTGCCCCAGTAACCTTTCTTTGATTAGACATGTTGCACTCAGGTTAGTTTCAATCAAAACCAGGATTTAAATCCTCTAAAAATGAATCATTTTATACACAGAGCCTCAACATTGTTAGAAATGTACATTCTGTTATTTAGGGGATTTTATTTTTTACTTACTTTGATCTCCTGGATCTTTCTTATCTGCCTCAGTCGTAACTTTTCTTGTTTCCTTTTTCATCTTAATTTTTAAAATAGAAAATGTCACCTTAATGAGTGAATAGTCCTTCAAATGTCTGGATGCTTGACTTTTCTAACTAAGCTGTATAAGTCAGTTCTGTAAGTGAGCTTTAAAAGTAAACTCCGGAGTCTATGGCAACACAACATTAGAACCTTGCCTTTTAGTGACAAGGTTAGTGACATCACTAAAAGGCAAGTAGTTTAAAGAAAAACACTCTGGCATTTCATATAATTCAGTAATTTCACATTAAACTTTCTTTCATTATCCTTTCATTATTTGTTTAAAGACTTGATGTGTGGATGCTACTATGAAGACTTCTAGTTGAGCAAACACTAATAAACACTGACTAGTTTATCTGAGATAAAATATAACACTTTTTTATTAAGTCAGTGTTAACTCTGTTTTTTTCTGTTAGGATCATTCAATAGTATCAGAAGAGAAAAGAAAAGTATGTTTTGTTTTGTTTTTTTTTCTTCAAGATCTGTTCACATGTACTTAGCAAGAGTGAGTACACAGCGTTAAAAAATGGTACTTAGTGTAGTGAGGAAGGCGAAAAGCAAAGAGAGCATATGAAGGTAATATTGAAGAAGGCGCAGTTTTGAAGTGGTGAAAGGCAAAGGCATGAGTGCAAGCGTAATAAAAGGTAATAGGAGAGATGTCGAGCAGGCGGAGGACTTGGCTGGAGCAGGAAAAGGCAAAAGGGGAAACGCGAGTGCACGTCTGAAACTTCTTCACTGTCAGTGAATCCTAATTCTTAAGACTAACTAAGAAGAATAAATCTATGTATGAATGTCGTTTTGAGCACATCTCCTCTTTCTACTGATCAATTCTTCCACCTAGTGGATAGATGATAGTATTGCAGCTTGTCTCGTCACCTGTTGTGTGTTTTGTGTGCTCCAGAACCTGCGTCCTGTTGGAGTACTGTACGTAAAACACACAAACACTGGAGTGAACACAGCTGCTGAACATCTCTATATTCATAACTTCTTCCTGTTATCTCATATCTGTCTCCCTTCATCTGTGTAGGAACGGTGTACAGATGTATGAGTATGTCACTCCTGCTCCTCCACCTAACACCTCCACTCCAAAGTAAGTTTGCTCTGCTGCTTTGGTTCACTGATCTGCAAGTATCTGTCATTTGTTTGCAGATGTCTGCAGGAATTATTGTAATGATCCATTAATGGTGCCTGATTTCATTCAGTTTTACAGCTTGTCTCGTGTTTTTGAACTGCTTCCCTCACAGTTGTACACAGTGCTAACATGTGCTCTTACTCTGTGTTTTATTCCTGAAGAAAAAGAAAGTGCCCAGCCCAGCAGGATGAAGATGGGCCATACGTCAAGAAGCCACCAAATGCCTTCATGCTCTATCTCAAAGAGCAGAGGCCAAAGGTCATTGCTGAACTCAACATCCCTGGAAGTGCAGCCGTAAATGCAGTGGTGGGACAGAGAGTAAGTGTGTAACTCTGCATACATTTATGCATCTGTTAATGTTGTCTGCTCATGTTTTTGCATGTGTCCCAGCTGTCCTGTAGTTATGTGTAGTAGCAGTGCTCACAGTGTGTTCTTATGATCTTCTGTCCACAGTGGAAGTCGCTTTCAAACGACCAGAAGCCAGATATTTCAAGCAGGCTGAAACAGAAAGACAGAATCATGCCAAAGAGCATCCAGCCTGGTCGACCAAAGAAAACTATGTATGTCCAACAATAATTTCATTATAGACGATTGGACCGATTTCAATTGAATTAAACTGTTACTCCTGTTATTTCAACATCTGTCTTTGTGTAAATAAATGAAAAAACAAACAAAAGATGCTTCTGTCATAAGTTACAGCAGGATGAAACAACCTTCATGTAGTTCTTGTTTTTAACACTGCAAACCTTCTTTAGTTCTTTTGTTTCCTTTCATATTCAGCACACATCTGTCAGTGTCCACTAACTGTCAGGGAAAAGCCAGATAAAAACACTGTGGGGTCTTTTGGGACACGTGCTCGTTGGGTTTACTCATAGATATCAGAAATGATCTGTTCTGTATTCAAAGGATACACGAAGGACGTTTGTATTAAATGCAATATAGCGACTGATCATATGCTGCTTTCTTTGGGGGCTTTTCACCACCATGTTACACAAATCCAGTTTCTAACTGAAAAGAAAATCCTTCACCATTTTCTAATCAAATTCCCTGGTTTCCCATGTCAGAGATGTCATGGCTGAAAGGATCATCGCATATTGAGCTCAAAGCTAAACTCTTGTGTAGGGCCTCTTTCCATGTTGTACCATTCATTTTAAAAAGTCCTGGTAACAAGAGACAGAGGTGACTTGATGTATTACAGTTACTTCCCAATTTACAGAAATGATGTGACTTCTGACATTTTCCTAGCAGGAAATGTGCTACTGTGGGACACTGAAAGAATAAACAGCAAGGCACGTTTTGTTTTAATAACTTTTCTTTACTTCATTTGTATGAACTAGGTTTACCTTACAAAATCTTATACTGTATATAATGTTTTATGTTTAATTCATGTCAATGTCAGCTCGTGTTTACTCGGGTGAGCAGTACCGGCCCACAAAGAGAATGCTCTTGGTGGGTTTATGTCGGATGAAGAAGATGAAGGGATGGTCGGCAACAAACTCAGCGGGAATCGTTATAGAGCGGACTTCCATGTCAACCCCAGTGGCAGCAGCAGCCTCAGTTCCTTCTTCATTTACATCCACGAAAGCCTTGTGGACAACTTTGGACACTATCAGGTCATTTGCTGGAGACATTCCTAGTAGATGAAGAGCCCAGAAATCAGTTGTGTTTTATTCTTTACCAGATGATGTTTTGCAGTTTTTGTGCTCTCAATATAACTGTATAATTGATTCAGTGTGTCTCATTGGTGCAATATTTCTCACCAGAGAAGTCTCTCTTGTAGATGTCAAAAGCGTTCTCCATTCCCATGTTGGTCAGGATTTTCTCCAAGTCATACTTCTCCTCCATCTTAAATCGAGGGAGCTTGACATCAACCTCGTTGGGGCTCATCATGTCTGGGCGAGTCCAGTCCACAAAGTTCTGATAGGTCAGCTCCTTCTCCAGCTGTGTGGATACAGTGTCACTAGCTTGTCTGATTGAAACTGGACATTAAAGTACTGGTAAGTGCATCTTACCTTTTCCAAGCCTGTGGTATCATCTTCTATGTCATTAGGCAGGAATATGAGCATGCTGAGGTCATTTCCTTTATACGGCATCTCAAGAATCTGTCCAGAAACATTGTTTTTATTTATTACTCCATCAAAGATGATCTGACTTCCTAATCTAGAAATTTAGGCTGATATTTGTAAAAGACAAGTTTTAGATCATGCTGGTGAAATCCTGTAATAAGCTGAAAGTGATGGATGTTACCTTGCAGTTGGCCTCAGGAATGGTCGCAAAAGGAAATTTACTTTTCTGCTGCATCATCTTCACCGGCTTAGTGTCGTTCTGAAAAATAGGGGAGACAAGAGAAATGTTTTTTGTGTTTAGTCTCAAAATGATCTCAAAAAGTTCTGTCATGGTTTTATTCCAGCCATTGAGTGGATTTGGATGTAGAGCACACGTCACAACACAACTTGTTCTTGTTAGCCGAAGTTTGTGATGTGCTGTTGTTTGAGATTTATTTGAGAACTTATTGGATATTACATGAATAATAAACTGCATTGCATAACTGCATAAAGTTGGAAAGTGATCGTCCTAAAAGCACGATTTTATCCCCTCAGAGCTCCAGGCTTTATGTTCTCATTCAGCAAAGTCCACAGCTCGTTTGTAGTATGACAGATCAAAGTATAACTGCACCATCCTATGCTGCCTTTCTGCACTGTTACCTTGTTCAGTCGAAACTGCACATCAGCAGTCTTCTCCTCCTTAAACTGCGTGTTCCAGCTGCCCTTGAAGTAAATGGCATTCACGAGAACCAGCTTCGTCAGGCTACCCACTGCATCCTGGCTTAGCAAGTCCTTGATTTTATCTGGTAAAAAGAATTTATGAAAACTATTAACTATTACCAAAGATGCACTAGTTACTGTACAACATCTTCAGCTATAAAATCAGAAAACAGGGCAACAGCAAGATGGTTTTTATTTTAAAAAAAGGGGAAAAAGCTTTATGATCAGTATAACAGGGAACAAAAAACAAAAATTCAAGCGTAGGCTTGAAGCCACTGAGGTGGTTGTTAGCGGGGGTGACGCGATGCTTCTGGTATGCATGAATTAATTAAACAGTCCAATAACTCCAGCAGTACTTATCTTGTCCTTTTTGGTCTTTGTTCCAAACATTTTAAGATAAAAGCGCAGCGGTCACAAATGTTTTGCCTTCTTATGATTAACAACACACCTGACGCTGATTACGTGCGTCCACCTTAAATACCTTACATAAACCTACCATACAGAAACTTAAAAAGGTGGAATCCTCAGTGGTGCTTGGTGCCACACCCTCAGGGACTTTAATGTTATATAAAAACACTGACAGCTCAATATCTGCCTCAGTCACTCTCCCTGATCCAGCTGAGTCACCAATAGGAAAAATCTGCTTTTCACAGGAACTTGGTAACAGCAATAAGAGAATACGTAGTTTATTCCAAGAAGATATCGTCTCTCTCCCATATATAACATCTTATTGGAACCGATATGTTCCAGATATCAAGTGGAAGACAGTCTGGATGGTCCCCCATAAATATTTGATTGTAAATAAGGTGAAAGAAGTCTCATTTAAAATTCTACATAAATGTTATCCAGCCAGTCACTACATGGTCAAATGTAAAAGGGACATAAATACTAATTGTACTTTCTGTGGGGATCATCCAGAAACTGTGACACATCTTTTTTGGTACTGTTCTTTTACACAGAGATTCTGGAAGGAATTTAGCAGGTTTGTTATTGTCCATATTTTAAGGGAGTTTTCTTTACGATGGGAAAATGTTTTATTCTGTTTGTTTAAGTTCCCCAAGAAGTATGAGAAATGTTTTTTATGATGAATTTGTTCATACTTTTAGCTACATTTTTTATCCATAAATGTAAGTTTACTAACAAAACACCATATTTCTGTCATTATTTTAAGGATGTGGAAATGTACATACAATCAATATCAGACTCCACCAACACAAAGGCTCTCAAAACAATACATGTATGTGTATTCTTATAATTGTTACCTTTTTCTTTTACTCTTGGCTTTTTGTGTTCATGTTCTGTTGTTTTGTATACTTCATCTGTTCGTATGTTGTATACTCATTGTTTGTTAAATAAAGTTTAAAAAAAAAAGAAAAAACTTAAAAAGGTTACCTCTAGCGGCAACATGAGGTATCAACCCAAAAATGGCTCCTACAAAAATAATGGGATTAAGATTGTCTCATTTCCAGCAGGTGGCACCACAGTCCTATAACCCTCATAGAAAGTCCTTGTATCCTATTATTATAGATGGTAGATTTATAAATGGCCTGTATTTGTATCGCGCTTTTATAAAAACAATGAATGAATTTCCTGCTGCACTTAAGATAATATAAAGATATAGAATCAATAGCAGCCAATCCTAAATGGGCCTGAAAAATAAAAATATGTTAAAGACACAAGTGATCAAAGTAGAAGTACCCATCACATAATATAATAAGAATAGAAGAATTGGCCTGCTATTTACAGCAACATACTGCTGTGATGGTTTTATTAATAGCATGAAACCAAACAGTAAAACCCAGAGATAGTGCTGCTTAATACTGAATAGAAATTAGACTGGAAGAACTGGAAACAGAAAATAATGTGGACGGTGGACAATCCGGTAATAATGTCTCAACTGAACACAACACAACTGATCCCCAAGGATTTACAGTGGAGATCATTTAAAGTTACATTATGCTTACCTTGTGTCTGCTTCTCCACCCAGCTGTTGATGTGGACCCTGGCCTCCTCTGCATTTCCTTTGAAGTCCACAGACTCGAGCTCAGCGTTGTAATGCTTTTTGGTGCCTTTTAAAAATTCCTGGAATTGTGAAAATAAGTCACTCGAAACAGATTCAACAAACTACGGAGACTTCAATCAAGTTCAGTCACTGTGTTAAAACATTTTCAGTCCTTTGGATGCAGTTGAAGCTTGAACTAACCAGTCAGCCTTTGTCTAATAAAAGATTAAAGCAAATAGCTTGTTGGATGCCAATTTAAGTAGCCAGCATAGAAAAATACACAGATTGTGGGTAAGCTGGTTTGTAACGTTTCGGTTCAGATGGCAGCAGTTTTTGCTGACAAATGTAAGTTTTAGTATTTCTAAGTATTAATAAATTATTGTTTTACTTCTTTATATATTTCTTTATACTATTTGCAAATATTTTAAAAGTTTAATCTGCTGTGATGACTGGAACACAAAGGAGAGAAATGGTGCCTTGTCTCTTGTTATGAACTGTAAATAGCTAAGTGCTTAGAGCAGCTGGTCCTAGCACACTTCAAATCCTGTCTCCCCCCCACCCTGGACCCCCACCAATTTGCATACCGCCAGAACAGGAGCACAGAGGATGCAGTCTCCATCGCACTGCACTCTGTCCTCTCACACCTGGACAACAACAACACCTACGCCAGAATGCTGTTTATAGACTTCAGTTCAGCATTCAATACAATCCACCCCTCACAACTCATCAGGAAACTGACAGACCTGGGCATCAGTTCCCTCATCTGCAAATGGTTACTGGACTTCCTGACCAACCGCCCCCAACATGTCCGGCTGGATAACCACTGCTCATCTACCATCACAATGAACACCGGTGTACCACAAGGCTGTGTGATGAGCCCTTTCCTCTACTCCCTCTTCACCCACGACTGCAGACCTGCTGATGGTTCCAACACCATCATTAAGTTTGCAGATGACACCACGGTGATTGGCCTCATCAGTGACAACGATGAGGCCGCCTACAGGGAGGAGGTGGATCGTCTGGCTGAGTGGTGCGACACAAACAACCTGCTGCTTAACACCGAGAAGACCAAGGAGCTCATCGTGGACTACAGGAGGAATGCTGACCCACATCCACCCATCCACATTAAGGGGACGGCTGTGGAGCGTGTGAGCAGCTTCAAGTTCCTGGGAGTCCACATCTCCGAGGATCTCACCTGGATGACCAACTGCTCCAAGCTGGTCAAGAAGGCTCACCAGCGCCTCTTCTTCTTGAGGACTCTGAGGAAGAACCACCTGTCCTCAGACATCCTGGTGAACTTCTATCGCTGCACCATCGAGAGCATCCTGACCAACTGTATAACAGTCTGGTACGGGAACTGCTCTGCCTCGGACCGGAAGGCGTTGCAGAGGGTCGTGAAAACTGCCCAGCGCATCGCCGGAGCACCACTTCCTGCCATAAAGGACATCTACAGGAAGCGGTGTCTGAAAAGGGCTGGGAAAATCATCAAAGACCCCAGTCACCCATCACATGGACTCTTCACCCTCCTGCCCTCTGGGAGGCGCCACAGGAGCCTCCGGACTAAGACCACCAGGTACCGGAACAGCTACTTCCCCACAGCTGTCAGACTCCTGAACTCTGCCTCCTGACATCTGACCCACGTTAAACTCATGGACTGAACATACACACACACACACAATGGACAACTGTACCCTCAAACACACAATAATAACATGGAGTGAACCACCACTCACAACCACTAGCACTTTATATAGCCCCTGTAGAAACTATCTACACCCTCACTTATCTTAACTGAACTACTGTATAGCTCTGTGTAAATAATCATTCTGTACATTCAATAATCTTTAATCCTACAACTGTTTACAACTTGCATAGTTGCCGGGGATTCCCATGATGCATTGAGTTTTTCCTTTCCAGTCACCTTTCTCACTCACTATGCATTAATAGACCTCTCTGCATTGAATCATATCTGTTATTAACCTCTGTCTCTCTTCCACAGCATGTCTTTATCCTGTTTTCCTTCTCTCACCCCAACTGGTCGCAGCAGATGGTCCCGCCCCTCCCTGAGCCTGGTTCTGCTGGAGGTTTCTTCCTGTTAAAAGGGAGTTTTTCCTTCCCACTGTCGCCAAAGTGCTTGCTCATAGGGGGTCATATGATTGTTGGGTTTTTCTCTGTATCTATGAAGCGCCTTGAGGTGACTTTTGTTGTGATTTGGCGCTATATAAATAAAATTGAATTGAATTGAATTATCTGAAGAAGAAGCAGAGTTGGTTTGTTTCCAGCTGAAATCATCCAGGCTCAGGAATTTGAATCGATCCACATCATTTCTGCTTGAACTAGAGAACATGAGTGTCGACTTACATTTGGTCTGTGAGACACATGTCATAGTGACAGTATTTGGGTTAATATGGCATTACTCACCCTGGTCGCATTTCTTCAATATCAGGCACCAAGTTCAGGAACTCGTTCTTTTGCAGCCCGCGCAAGGTAGGAGGTCTCCAGAGTGGGAACCATCGGGAAGTTTTCACAGTCTGAGCAGGAGGGACTGGAGGCACGTGAGCTGTTCTCAGGGGTCCTTTAACACAAATCACACCAAGTTAGAATCAAATAGATAACCTGTCAATAACCGTTTGCAGATCGAGGTCAATGTTCCTAAAAATATGTTTACTTCTGGCCCATGGAGCCACAGCGCGAGTCCGAGAGAGAGGGGCAGGTAGAGGAAGGGGTGAGGGTGGCACTGCTGAAGCTCGTCACGGATGGATCACGTCCGATCGGTGAGATGAGAGAAAGCTGAAGTGAAACAACAGCAGGATGAGGTAGACGTCAATATAGGAACTCCCTGATGTGACACAGAAAGGCTATTTTTTAATTTCTTTGTATTATTTCTCACCTTGCAGTCACTGATGCTGTTCACCAGCATCAGTGACTGTATTGAAGGTGTGTGTCAGAAGGCGCAGGCACTACAACACAACAGGAACAAGACCGATCAGCTCCGAGCAGAGAAGGAAGAAGGCAGCAACAAGAACGCCCACTAAGCCCACGTTTTTCTCACCTTGGTGGCCAGCTCCTTCTCACGCTTTCAAAGGTGGTGCTGGAGATCTGCGAGGAGGCGGAGGTGGATGTGGACAGAGTGCCGGAGCTCACGCTGGGGGACAGAGACTCACTTAGGGACTTGGTGGTGGGAGCTGTTCCCACGGGAGCCGCCTCTCCCAGAAGGTGACGGGTCTTTTCCACCTGGACGAAAGATGGGGGCGAATGTGAGGTGGAGAGAAGAGGGGACGTTAGTCATGTAAAGTCTGTACTCTAAGAAAAAACTTTTTAGAATAGCACTTTGGTCTTTGAGCTGAAAAGTCATTTTTCCCTCAATGATATTAAACAGATTTATTTCTTTATGAATCTTTTAAGGCCCCACCTCCTGCAGCTGCTCCATCTTCTCCAGCTTCCACTGGTGCTCTAGGATGAGGCTATCTCCTCTGGGCCTCCAGCCGGCCAGGTTCTCCTCTCCACGCACATAAGCCACTGATGTGTCCAGGACCTTCCTCCTCCTCCTCTGCATCCCTGCTCAGGACATGAGCCCTCATTAGGATGAAGCTCTCCACAGAATTATGATAAAACAGCTGCCGTTCTTTAAACATGTTTCATGGCCGCTCACCTGGGCTTCCAGTGTCAGACATCTTACACAAGCTCAGCTCGTAGATCCCAGTCACTCGGTTGTTATAATGAAGCAGAAGTTTTGAACAAGGAAACTTTGTAACGAAATGCCAACGACCGCCTGTCTGTTTTCAGGGCTGTATTTGAAGCCATGCTCCAATCAGGCAAAGTTTTAAGTGTTGCACATTTCGATGGGTTTCTTTCAGCTGACATAGTTTCCATTTGGGTCATGTGGTGTTAGATACCCCAGCGTGTGGTCATAGGGTGAAGAGCCCGGACGATTAGTGGGATTTTAGGTGTGGTGTAAAAATGACGCTGCAACTTTAAAAACGTTGTTGCTTTAAGGATTAACGTACAACCATACTTGGGCTGAGTTTGACACTGGTTCTCTTCAGTAATTAAAATAGCTTTAACACATGATAAGATCAAATGTCAGCTACACTGTGACAGTCGAGGGGCCACACTCAGATATATTTATTCGCTTGTTCTCTTTGTGTGATAAGAGTTTCCATCTGAATTTAACCCCTGTGTGGGGCTGATCTTTCATTTCATTTTATTTCAAGCTCAGATTCTTTGCCTTTGGCACATTTTCTGTGACGAGACTTCAAACCATTCCCACCGTCCTTATTAATCAACATGGTGAAGTGATTCTTCGCAAGGTGATGGGATAGGAAGAGTTTCAGAAAATGAGGCCTTTTGTCTTTATTGGAGAGGTCAGTGCAGACAGGACGGATGGGGGGAAGGCGAGGGGGGAATGACACAGGAAACGGTGTTGGTCAGACCCAAAGACAGGCGTGGGCAGTGAGGACTCTCACCTTCAGACTCACTGTCTAATCAGTCTGACAGTGAGTCTGAAGACAGAGCAACCCAACACACGTTACTATGTTCATCATCATCATCATTGTTTATTTATATAGCACTTTAAAAACACACAAGGCTGACCAAACTGCTGAACAATAGAAACATAATAGATACCATAAGAATAATAAATATAGCGAAAAACAATAAAATACAAGTCAGTCAACCACTGAGTCAAAAGCCAGTGAATAAAAATGCGTTTTCAATCTGGATTTAAAAACCAGCACTGATGTCGATTGCCTAATGTGAAGAGGAAGATTATTCCAAAGCTTAGGAGCCACGATAGAGAACGCTCGGTCTCCTCTCAGTTTCAGCCGTGATTTGGGGACTGAGAGCAACAGCTGCTCAGCTGACCGGAGCGAACGAGTGGGGACATAGGGCTTCAGCAGGTGCCAGACCATTTAAAGATTTAAAAACCAATAAAAGAACTTGAAAATGAATCCTAAATTCAATTGGAAGCCAGTGCAGGGAGGCCAAGAGTGATGTTATCACTAAGCAGGACATTAAATCAAATTAATGAGACACCAAAACAAGAGCTGGAGCCCAAGACAGCCATGAAGTCACAGTGTACACAAATACACAAGAAACACAGAAACCAGCTGGGTGGATGTGGCTCGGGAACCTTCTGTTACCTTGAACGTCGGTGTTTTGAACGCTGGCTGCTCCAGTCTGCTTGTATTTGTCCAAGATTTCCCCTCATATCTTGGTTATGGTTATTTTTTCTTTTATTAAACTGATCACACTCCTGTTCATGAATAGAAAAAAACCCCATCAGTGTATTTTCACTTAAACAAGCAGCTGTTTTTTTGCATTAAAGTTATATAAAAATGTAACAGTGCAAATTCCTCGCTGACAGTTTAACCAAAAGGCATTTCCAGTGGAAAGTAGCCGACATATCCTCAGCATAACCATGTATAATATCCACAAAACCTGAGAAGGTTGGAGAGAAGGTAGGTGAACTCTGCTGGGATCTGCGTTTAACAAAGTGTCTAAAGACGAAACAAAGAAATCTTTCTGTAAATGTTCAGATGCACAGACTGGACTGAAAAAGAGTGAAAAAGCAGCTAACGTCCAAAAATAAGAAAACTTTGAAAGAACTCCAAAAAAACCTGGAGAACTTTTGCTCAAAAAACAGTTTTGTTTTTTTTAAATTACAAGGCAATCTGACAAAATGTCATCAAATGAGACTCAAGACTTCTGCAGGTCTCTGCCATGACTCAATTTTTTTTTCTTAACGGCAGAAACAATTGTTCCTTTTTTACTTTGTTTCTATTTTCTCTTCTTGTTTTTATCTGTTGAACAACAAACAACATTCATGCTGATTCACATAATATCCTGTCTCTAATCTCTGGGATTTCCTCGTAGCTCTTTGATGCAAAGAACATCCATCAAACGCTCCAGCTTGTGCTCAACATCATCGTGAACGGTGATGGTACTCTGACGAGAAAATACTCAGTCGACCTTTTGGTTGATTTGTTAAAGAACCCCAAAATAGCTGATTACCTAACAAGGTATGCAGATAATTCACAGCTCTTTTCCTGAATAGCTGCTTTAAAACTCTGCTGAAAGCCTTTGTCCATTTCCAGGTATCCCCACTTCTCGGCATGTGTGTCTCAAGTGTTAGGACTGCTGCATTGGAAAGACCCAGACCCTGCAGCCAAGGTGAGAGACGACAAATATGATAACCCACACCAGCTGTGCTTAACTCTGTAAGTTCCCAGTATTCCCTGAAACCATCACGTGTGACACAGTTTACATCAGACGTGATGCAGCTGACGTCAACACTGACCTTCTTGTGGTAACAGAGACTTAAAAAAATAATAATAAAGCAACAAAGTGGGTCGCTCTTTGACAGTAAATTCCAGTGCGGTCCGCTCCAATCTCCTCAGGCGGACTCTCTTCTAGGCTCTCCTGACTGTTCCCTTTACATGCTGATGATGTGTCTTGTAAATCTGGATCCCTTTCCAGCAGGACGCTCCTCTTTTTCAGACAGTACCTCAGCTGCTCTCTCTCCTGACAGTCAGCTGTCCACCTCTGCATGGCCAGTCGAGCCAGCGCCGGCATTTGAGGCAGAGCTCGGAGCAGAGCGGGCAGCCAGGCTGAGCACAGAGCAGAGGTTGAAGGTCGCAAACTGACATCCACGTCTTCCAGAGAGCCCAGACCTCCTGCTGCAAACAGACTGCACCAACCGTTGTCTCCCACCAAGCTGTTGTAGGACAGATCCAGTGCACGGAGTGAGGAGAGACAGCCCCGTCTGCACACGGCAGCTGCACAGAGGAAGAGGACCCATTGATAACTGATCACTTTATGCCTGTTCACTTTACTGTTTTGTTCACAATGTTTCTGATGGAGACAAAAATAACACCGAATAGTTTCATTGTTTTGTTTTATACGACAGCTACAGATGCTGGCAGCATGAAATAAATGAAAGAAATATCAATTTCCTTCAGGCTTTACTTGTCTTAATATACATTTATGCAGCCTAATGATCCACTACAGACCAAAAAAGAAAAAGTATAATGTCATTGTGTGTTAGTTACCCAGATGTTGCATGTCATCAGTGGTGAGCTCGCAGCTGCAAAGACGGAGCTCGCTGACGACTGATGGCTGCAGAGCATCCAGCAGGAGCGCCAAGTGACCGCCAACCACTTTACACCAGGAAATATCCACCGTGCGCAGATAGGACACCGCCAGGGCTGATGCATAAACACAAAGTTTTCACCATTTCAGGTTAGAGGGTGGAAGAGGTATTCAGGGAGAATGACTTGAAGGAAAACTTCTATAAATAAACAAGTGTGTGTGTGTGTGTGTGTGTGTGTGTGTGTGTGTGTGTTACCCAGAGCAGTGAAGGACTCGTTGCTCATGTAGCAGCTGTTGAATGGCAGCCGCCTCATTTGTGTCGCAGGGAGGGCGGAGACCAGCAGGTGGACCACACCTCCCACTTCCTTATTGGATGACACATCAAGCTCGGTCAGTGCAGTGAGAGAGGGCAGCACCTGGACTGAAAAACAACGAGTCACATGACTGCTGCAGCGAGCATGCGATTAGTGTCCGGCGTGTGAGATTGGTAGCAACTGACTCAGAGCCTCTAGATCATCTCGCGTGAGGCAACACAGGTGGAGGTCGAGTCTCTCCAGGTGTGTGACGTGAGCCAGGTGAAAGGTGAGGCGGCTCAGTCCACCAGCTAGAAGCAGCTTTACAGTATATTAATCAGAACAATGCTGCTCTCTAATGTATCTTGGTAAAGTGCAGAAAAATCTAATGTTTTATATGATACAGTGTGATTTCAGTAACATATCATAATCTACACTGGAATGTTTTTATATATGAGAATCACCATGTTAAGCATTTAACTTATATAGTTGAGCACCTGTTGATGCATACTGCTTGTTGTACGATTTAACAATTAGCATTAATGTGCAAATTTTGACCGTTTTGTGACCTATTGTGATAAAGCAAAGCAAAGGGTTAATCCAGAGCTTCCCAAAGTGTGGGGCCCGCCCCCTAGGGGGGGGCGCAGAGCCATTGCAGGGGGGGCGTGGTATGAAAAGGGAAAAAAAACCAAAAACGCTTGGACACTGCTAGCACAGGGCGCCCACAAAAACGCAAAGCAGGAGATGCAGCAACTTCATTCTAAGCCAAAGACTAGGAAATATGGTGAAGCATATCTTCCCTTTGGCTTCACCTGCACAAGTACCAAGGTAGGTCTCCCCTGCAGAATTGGTTTTCCCTGCGTCAGGAGCACGCGCTGGGCAAAAAAAACAACTGCACGTAAATAATTACACTGTGACGCCTCTGCTTTTCTTGCTTTGTTTGGACCCGGAAAATGCTGGCAAACAGAGTCTGGATTGAACAGTCAGATTTCGCCCATCCCTTTCTTTAAATGTGAAGTGGTGTCGGAATTTCCAAGTAAGAAATGCATTCCTGCCCGTGCACTGCTGGATCTGTTGTGCTGGTTCCGGGTCCATTGTGCAACTGACCCCACCAACATTAATAGGATGCCTACATTAGAGCCTCTTATTTTGTTTGGGTTTCCAGCAATGCGTGAAATTACCAAAATTAGAGAGGGGATAGCCTAACATATGAAGCAGAAAATGACCGCTGTGTAATCCATTAATTTCAAGAAAGTAACTTTATTCTAATTATCACATATTTAAGTGTTAACTGTAAAGGAATACAGTTACTCATATTTTGTATTTTAAATGCATAACGCCGGTACCTGTATTCAGTTACTCCCCGGCACTGCCTATAAGAGATGGGTCGGAGGGGCCACCGGGGCTCTTCTCTGTCTCTGTGTGGCTCTGCTGTCTGTGCTTAAGGCTCTACACTCCAGGGTTTGCTTTGTTTGCTCTGCTATGGGTTTTCTTGCTGTTCTGTGTATGAACTATCTTGCTGTTCATATGTATTAAACTCTGTTCCAAGAATTCTACTGTTTTCCCGAGGATCTTTTTGAGTGAACTGATTTAATTGGATCTTAAAAAAAACTGGATCTCCACATCGTTGGTGGGATAAGGTTATCATATTGGCTTTAAAATTTACAATCCAACACTTTCAGTGTGATTTGTCTTCTGCTTAATTGAAAAGGGACCAACAGTGCCACCTAGAAAACCAGAAAATGTTAAATGAGCAGGTGATTCAAATGCTGTAAGGTGAACCAGAGGCACTGCTTAGAATTTTATTTTATTTTTTTGCCTGTCCCATTTGGTTCTTTTGCCATCAGAATTGTTGTCTGAAGGCCAAGAAAGATGCCATTACATTACAAAAAATACATATATATATATCACACTGATTCTTGAGATAAGGGACAAAACATGTCCGGCAGATAAAACCCAATTTTGTGGTTAAAAATATGCATACAAGTGTTAATACAACTGCCTAAAAGACAAACCAAGGCAATGTTTTTACAACAAAAGCATGATTTTGCATTTTTTATACACATATATTTATTTTAAATGGTACAGTACATTACCAGTACCTTAAAAATCCATTGTCCTGAAGCAGGTGTGATAATATTAAAATACAGAAAAAAATTAAAAGTAATGTAAAATTAAACATCATGGCTCTCGTCACTAAGTATTTAAGTCAATACCTGTGTCCAGAGTTTTTGTCAACACCATCAGATTTTTTTTAAAGTACAAAAAAATCAGGAATTATTGTGGGCGGCTTACACTCTGAGGACCCCTTTACCACTTCCTGTTTGATACACATGCCATGAGGTCACTGCTGTGATAACTTTTTTTATTTTTATTTCATTTATTGCACACCTTTCTGATAAAACTGTGTCACAACCACAGTGCGTCAACACCAAAGTCGATGTAATCAAAAAAATTTTTTGTAAAAAGAGCTTAATTTAGGTAGATTGTAGAGGCCATAAGCAACTGATGAAAAACAAGATGGCTTCTGTCAGAAAAACATGTAATTATGAGAGAAAGTAGGGTATTTTGTCAACACCATCAGATGTCAACACCATCAGGATTTTTGTCTGACGGTGCTGACCCTTTTTCTAATGGTGTTGACAAATGCCACAAAAGTGTCCTATTAATCAATTATATTAAGCTATTTTTATTAATATTTCAGTCATATTACTTCCTGTGTATTTTACTGATATTTCTGCTTTACAGATGTGTCAAATTGTCACAGGTTGCCGGGGCAAGCCGTGTGTGAATTATTAACGGACCCAAGATGCAGACTGTGTAGTTGTGAGCGAGCTTTATTAACAAAAGGTGAAACAAACAGGAGCAAAGTGGACGAAAACCAAAACCTAAGAGTAACCTAAACTGGGAAAAACTAAGCAAAAACAAACCTGAAACCTTGAGACGTGAAACAGAGCTGCGGGGAGATTACACAGAAAAATGGAGGGGAACGACACAGACAAACCAGCAGCTACTACGACAGAAGACACGACTAAAATACACTCAGAGAAACACAGGGAGATCACACACAGGTGGGGGACACAGCTGGGAGTGATTAACGTGAGGAGACCAGGGAGGCAAACTGAAAACACTCACATAAGACGCAGACCTTCACAATAAAACAGGAAACACATACACGTAATGACACAACACACAAACTTAACACTGACTGGGGGACACAGAACATAGGAACATGGGAACATAGGAACATGAAACGTGAAAAAGGAGCGTACAAGAAACCCAGAATAAACAAAACCACAGAATAATAATAAACTAAAACATAAACACAGAGTCACAGACTCCGGACCATGACACAAATCAAATTTGCCTTATCTTGAATCTCATTGTTTATGTATACATTATTAATCCTGTAGGAAAATGCTTAGTCCTCTGCATTTAACCCATTCACTCAGTGATGCAGTGGGCAGCTACCAATCCAGGATAGCCGCTGTTTGTTGGATTTGAACGCCCAACCTTTCGATCATGGGGCATCTACTGAGCTAGCTGTGCCCCGAGAGCTGTTCTTTAAGTGATGATGTATGAATCCTGTTTCTGGGCCTAAACTACTCTGTGTTTATTAAGCCTGTTGTGCTGTTAAAATGTTTTAATGCTTTTTATCGTATTCTATTACATCTGAACAAGCCCCTAAAAACAGCCAGTGATCACTGTCAGCCTAACCATCGGGAACCCTCACGTTAACTTTTATCAAGTGGAAAAAAAGTTAGCATTCATCCTCCAGCTTCACTGTGTTTATATTATGCTAACATAGCTGTGTCGCTAGCGATCATGTAGCACATCACTATATACCAGCTAGCCCAACTTCAGTAACTCTACAGAAGTCACTGCTGTTTAGTTTTCTGTCTTCATTTATGTTGGAAGTGGTAGCAGAGCTGGTATGTTTAGGTGGAAACAAGCAATCTAACTTTAACTCTGTTAAATTTCATATATTCTGTTTTCATGGATGCCTGGATGTTACACCTGGTAGAGCCACACTGATCATTTTATTAAAGATGAAAGAATTTAGACAGTTTGTAACTCTCAGTGATGCCGCAGAGTTCCTTTGGCTTTGGGATCTGCAGCGGAGTTTGGACCTGGAAATGGCTAATGACATCAAACTTAATGGCAGGATAGCATTTCTATTGCTTATTGCATAATTGTGTTGTGAATATTCATCCTTAATCTGTGAAAAAGCATAAGGTTCAGAAAAATTATAGTAATTACAAAATGGTACATTTCAGGCTAAAATAGCAAAGGGGAACCTGTCAGTAGAGGAACGAAAGAGAAGGAACAGGAATGATCGAAAAAGAAGGAGAGAAAAATTAACAGCCAGCCTGAGTTGAAGAAAGAGTTTCTCATAAAGGGAAGGGAAAGATGGAGAAATAGAGTGAAAGAGGGAAAAATAAAGAACACCAGTGATCTGAAAGAAAGAGAAAAAAGGCAAAAGAGAAGGTTTTGGAAGAAAGCACAGAGAGACAAAAGGAGAGAAAGTCCAGCAGGGTCTAAACACACAACCACAGAGAACTTTAGGAATCAAGGAGTAGTAGGCAGCTACTTGCTGGTGAACTATTAAGATGTAGAACCTGAAATGTGCAAAAACAGAATTGTTATGATGTGTCTTGTGATATTACATAAGGTGTTAAGGTTAAATGGTCATTTTGAAAGAAATAATATCTTGTTTTCTACTAGTGCGTCACCACCGTCAGACTTGCGTCACCACCGTTAGCACCTTGTCAACTCCATAATATGGAGTTTTGGTTTATTTTTCTCTTTTGGAGAACCATATAGTTTCCTCCCTCATGATCTTCCAATAAAAATATGTAATTTTCTCAATAAATTTGTAATTTGCATGCTGCTAAATATGAATGTTTCTTATAGAGATTAAATACAAGCTTCTGAAAATATGTATGACTGTAACTTTAATAATAAAAAGCCAAAACAATCTTACTTTTAAATGTGGTATAATTACTTTGAAAACATATGTGCATAAACAATTGAACAGAGAAGCTGCTAATAGTCAAAATAGCTGAAACAACTTAATTTAAAATATAAATTTTTGCATTTCTTTGTGTCTGACGGTGTTGATAAAAACCTTGCACTTCTCCAGCAAAAACTTTGTGTAGCAATTATATGTAAATATGTTTTTGAAAAATCAAAAAATATATTTTAGAAAATTAAAACCTGTTTTGTCCCTAATCTCAGGAATCACTGCTCAATCACCTGGATCACCTGTTGAGAGAAAAAAAAGAGAAAACAAGAAAAAAAGAGAGCAATATAATAAACAAGATCATCACGATAACCTTTGTGAATATAACAGTAAATACTAAATATTGAATATTATTGTGCAGCACGTAGGATCAACAGCGCACAGTGTGCTTTGAGGTAGCAGCCAAAAGAGGTGTACAGGGTGGACCATTTATATGGATACAACGTAATAACATGGGAATGGTTGGTGATATTAAAGTCCTGTTTGTGGCACATTAGTATATGTGAGGGGGCAAACTCCTCAAGATGGGTGGTGACCATGGTGGCCATTTAGAAGTCGGCCATCTTGGATACAACTTTTGTTTTTTCAATAGGAAGAGGGCCATGTGACACATCAAACTTATTGGTAATGTCACAAGAAAAACAATGGTGTGCTTGGTTTCAACGTAACTTTATTCTTTCATGAGTTATTTACAAGTTTCTCTTTGTTCACAGCCATTGACATTTCGAAGAGGTTAACACGTGAGGAGCGGATCGAAATTGTGTTGATATCTGTTGAACGCAGTAACCGGGTCATTGCAGCAGATTTCAATGCAAGACACCCTACGAAACCACCCATCTACCATGCTACAGTTAGCAAACTGCTTGCTAAGTTTCGTGAAACTGGTTCAGTGTTGGATTTGCCAAAATGTGGACGCAAGAAAACTGTTATTAATGAAGAAACATCAGTGGCTGTCCTAGCTTCATTCAGCAAGAGCCCACAGCGTAGCACTCGTCGCATGTCACTGGAGAGTGGCATTAGTCGAACGTCCCTTTGGCGGATATTAGCTACTCACAAATGGCACCCTTACAAACTCCAGCTACTGCAGCATCTCAACAAGGATGACCCAGATCGGTGCACAGAATTTGCAGAATGGGCAAAACAAAAATTGGAACAGGACCCTCAGTTCACGCAGAAGATTTTGTTCAGTGATGAGGCAAACTTTTATGTGAATGGTGAAGTTAACAAACAAAACCACCGCTGACACTAACCCACATTGGATGGATCCCTCCAAGACTGTTGGAACAACAAAAGTGATGGTTTGGTGTGGTATATGGGGTACAACGATAGTGGGTCCATTCTTCAACAATGGAAACCTCAAGGCCACTTGATATTTGAAATTGCTACATGATGATGTGTTTCCCTCTTTATGCACTGAAGCTGGCACGTTCCCTGAGTTTTCCAGCAAGATGGTGCACCACCACATTATGGGTGCCAGGTCCGAGCATTCCTAGATGAACAGTTTCCTGGAAAGTGGATTGGTCGTTGTTGGCCAGCTGAATACCCCCCAAGGTCTCCCGATCTGACCCCCTTAGACTTTTATCTTTGGGGTCATCTGAAGGCAATTGTCTATGGTGTGAAAATACGAGATGTGCAGCACCTGAAACTACGGATACTGGATGCCTGTGCTGGCATTTCTCCTGCTGTGTTGCTATCAGTGTGTGAAGAGTGGGAGAAGAGGGTTAGAAGAGGGTTGCATTGACAATCCAACACAATGGGCAGCACATTGAACACATTTTATAAGTGGTCAGAAATCCCTATCTCCGCCAGGTCAGAGGATGTTTGGACTTATTGGCCAATTTGCATGAAGCCCGGGAGGCGGCGCAAGCTCGGAAAATAACGGACAGACAATGGCCACCCCGGAGCAGCCGCGTCAGCCTCACTTGCCGGATGTGGTTTTGCCCGGCTCGTCTGAGCCATCTGCGGGGAGGAAACCAACCATTCCCATTTTATTACGGTGTATCCATATAAATGGCCCACCCTGTAGTTTGTGTCTGTGAGCACCCGTGTGTACACCTGTGAGCATGAGCGCGCTTCATGTAACAATCTGCTAGAGGGTGTGGGGAGCCATAGCCCCGCCCCCCAGGGCATGAGGCAGGTATGGAGGAGATCCAGGCTCTAGACATCCAGAGACCCCCAGAGTGCAAGAGTCCAACGAAAACCAACTGCGGGGCAACCGTGCCACTCTCTCGGAAAGAGCTGAGGAGAGCCCCAGATGAAGGGTCACCCAGCAGCTGCGGAGCTGAATCCAGAGCGCCGGACACCAAGAACCACCAATGCACCGATGTCTGACGGCGTCAGCCACTGGCAGGGGGAGTGGTGGGGGGAGATAGGCCTCCATACCTTGGGGGGCCTGAGATGTCCCTAGAGAAGTGACGTCTGATACCCAACCTGACATATAGACACAGACAAACAGGCACACACAGATACAAACATCCATTCCCACCCTCATGCTCTCATATCAAAGTCAAGTCAAAGTCAAAGTCAACTTTATTTGTCAATTCTGCCACATGTACAGGACATACAGAGAATAATTTCATTACTCTCAAACCCTAGATGAAATAGCAAATGAACATTTAAATATAAGAGAGTGATTAAAAAATGCAAATAAAATAATTAAAAAGTAAAAATTTTAATAAATACAATACAATTTAACAAGAAAGCTATGCAATATACAATATACAATATTCAGGTAAGGGTAAATGACATTGAGTGTAAACCAGGCAGAGTAGTGCAAATAGGCAAATAGTGCAAATGGAGATTTAGTAATATACGGTAAGAGATAGTATAACAACAAAGTCTTTTTTTTTTTTTTTTTTTTTTTTTTTTTTAAATGACATCAGAAACAGCAGTATGCGACATTACGTGATGGCAGAGCTTCAGTTCATCCTTTGTCATTTTTTTTTTTTTTTTTTTTTTTTTTTTTTTTTAATAAATAGGACAGGGGGAATGAATGAGAGAGAGAGGGGGAGAGAAAGAAAGAAAACCCAAGGGGAGAAGAGACGGTGAGAAGGGGGGGGAAGAGAGACAAAAAAAAACAAAAAACTCCTGGGTCACCTGTATGGAGAAAAAACAAACAAACAAACAAACAAACAAACAGAGGAGACAGCAAACAACAAAGAGCAACATAATAATAGAGAAAACAAAGCACCATCACAATAAACTAGCTAGTCATAGATATCAGTATTTACTAAGTAATAAACGATATTGTGCAGCACGCAAGATAGACAGCGCACAGTGTGCTTTGAGGCAGCAGCCAAGAAAGCTTTAGTCCGCGTCTGTGAATACCCATGTGTGCATACCTGTGTGGATCAGCATGCTTGCATTCCAAAGGTTTCTCCATGTAATGATCTGCTAGGGAGTGTGGGGGGGCCACAGCCCCATCCTCCAGGGTGTGAAGCGGGTATGGAGGAGATCAAAACTCCAGACATCCAGAGGCCCCCAGAACACAAGAGACCATGGAAGACCAACAGAGGGGCAGCCGCGCCACTGTTCCAGTAAGAGCTGAGGAGAGTCCCAGATGAGGGCTCACTCAGCAGCCGCGGAGCAGAAGCCAGGGGGGGTTGCAGTGACGCGCCCGTGAGCTCCGCCGGCCCCCAGCTGCGCCTGAGTGACCGAGCCCTAGGCCGAGAGGCCGGGGGCACCCCACCTCCAAAGGGGCCCGAGCGAGCCCCAGGCCCCAGGCCCCGACAAGCGGCCGCCAAAGAGTGAGCCGGTGTGTACCCGGACGCCCACCCCCAGACACAAAGAACCACCAACACACCGACACCTGAGGGAGTCCGCCACCGGCAGGGGAAGTGGTGGTGGGTGGAGATAGGCCTCCAAACCTTGGAGGGCCTGAGGTGTCACCAGAGAGGTGGCGTCTGATACCCAACCTGACATATAGACACAGACATACAGGCACACACAGACACAAACATCCATTCCCACCCTCATGCTCTCATATGCACTCACTCCACACTCAACCAACGTGGAGACAGACATAAAGAGACGCTGTACACACAATCACACTCCCCAAGCGTACTCTACAAACCGGGTCTAGGTACCCTTGCCCCTGGAGGGGGGAATTGCACCCAGACCCAGGTGGTGTTACCCTTTTCCCTGCGGTGGGGAGAGGCAGACCACCCCGACTCCGCAGCAGCAGGGAGGCCCCACACCCCAGACCGCAGTCGGACGGCCAACTCCTCCTACTAGCCCCCCCGCTCCAGCAGGCCGCAGAGAATGGGGGTGGGAGAAGACTCCAAACCTCCCTCCACCCGCTCATTGTAGTGTTGATGCATATGTGTTCTAAGGTGCAATTAAAACCCAGGAGGGCATGGAGCTACCTGCCAAGGAGCAGCAGGTAAGCGCATGGTCCCTCCTGCTAGCCCTCAATGACTAAGTGTATTTAAAATTGAGAGGTGGGCAACGACGTCAGGGGTGAGGTATACACCCTGATGGTGATTTGGACTCCGTGATTGTGCCCACCCCCAAGATCCTATATGTATGTGTAATGAGAGTGTGAATAATGTGAATGTCTAAGTTGTGGGATAAAATTGAGGCAGAGGCAGCCAGAAGGGGACAGGGGGGGGGTAGCCTCCTCTGCACCCTGGTGACATACCCCCACTCCAAGGCCCTGCATGTGTGGGTGGTTGTGGAGGAGCGGGAAGAGGGAGGCAGCTGGAGATGGGGAGGGAAGGAAGGGAGGGGCAGGTAACCCCTCCCTGGGGCCAGCTCCCCCGCTGACCCCAGTAGGCACTCCCACCCTCCGCGACCCGCCAGGGAAGGGGGGCCCAGGCCCATCAGACCGGGGCCCAGTGCAGTAGCGCCCCCCGGCTCCACAGAGCCCTGGACAGTCCACCCAACCCCACCACAGAGAAAACTGCACCCACCCCACCAACCACACATCTTCCAGACTACATAAGACGGTAAACGCCCAGGCTGAGATCTTCCTCCACCTCTCCTGTATCTCCCCCTCCTGCAGAGAGTTCCTGAGAGAAGAAAGCTCCTGCCAGATGTGACCATCCCCCCCACCAGTTGAAGAGCCCCCCAGGCGGCTCGATGCACCGGCGGCACCCTGCTCCAGGGCCGGGCCCCCATGCACCCACCCGCCCACAACCCCGGCAACACACCAACCAGGACCCGAGCCCCCGAGGCCCGGCCCGGGCCCCCGCCCAGAGACGGAGCACCCCCAGAACCTCACGCCCATCCCGGACCCACCCAGGGGCAGCCAGGTTGCCAGGTCAGTAACCCACGTCCGTCAGCACAGACCCTCCCCTAGCCCCGCTGCACGCAGCCGCGAGGAAACAGTCACCTGAGAGCCAACAGAGCCCTCAACCGGACGTGACCGCTACCCCGGGTTGAGCCCCCCAAGGAAGATGCCTCCGGGGAACCCCCCGACGCCCTAAGCCTGTCCCTACCCCCTCACCAATCACAACAGTGAAGGCGGGACCAAACTATGACCCCCCACCCCCACTAGGTGATGGAGCTGATAAAAGGGGCCCAGAGCAATTGATCTGATGTGGTGGCAGAGGCTGTGTCAAGACTAATGTAATCTAATAGATAATTTCTATATTGGTTAGAATTAAGATTATTTTTATTTTTCCAGTTCATGAGGACTGTTTTCTTGGCTATGCATAGGGCAGTGAAGATCATATGGGCTATATTCTTTTCTGAAGTGACATTATCTAAGCTGCCCAACAAACACACTAAGGGGGAAGTTGGAATGTTACATTTCAGACATTTTGATAAGTCTTCACATATCTCGCGCCAAAACTTTTGCACTGGTGGACAGAACCAAAGAGCGTGGATGTAATTGTCTGGTGTATTGCCTTGACAGTGTGAGCAGTTGTTGGAAGATGTAAAGCCCATCTTAAACATCCGATGACCTGTATAGTGCACTCTATGAAGTATTTTGTATTGTATTAATTGCAGACTGGGATTTTTAATTAATTTAAAAGTTTTTAAGCAAATCTGAGACCAGAAGTTTTGGTCTAGGTTGACTGATAAATCTGCTTCCCACTTTGCAGTAGGAAGGGATATTGATTCATCTAATTTAGAAAGTGTTCTGTATATTTTAGATAATAATTTGGGGGATTTAAGAGTAAGAAAATGTGCCGCACTTAGTGGCGTTTGTAATTCAACTTGACTGAGGTTAAATTTCTTTTTTACTATGGATTTAATTTGTTGATATTCTAAAAACCTTGTCTTGTTGATCCCATATTGTTCAACTAGTCTGTCAAATGGGATAAATTCTGTTCCCTCTAATATATGTTCTAAGTATTTAATTCCTTTACAACTCCATTCTGGGAAATTAATCATATTATTGTTTTGTAATATGTCAGGGTTATTCCAGATAGGTGTACGTTTGCATGGGATTAATGAAGATTCCGTTATTTTTAGAAACTCCCACCATGCTGTTAGAGAAAAGCTGATGTTGATACTTTTAAAGCATTCATGTCTTTTGATGTTTGAGCTAATAAATGGTAGGTCTGAAATCTCTAGATCCTTGCATAGTGCCTGTTCAACATCTAGCCAGGGCTCAACTAAGAAGGTATGTTTTAACCATTCTGAGATGAACTGAAGCCTGTTGGCTAAGAAGTATTGGTGAAAATTAGGCAGATCTAATCCTCCTCTATCCTTGGTTCTTTGTAGCGTTTTTAAGCTAATACGCGGGGGTTTATCTTTCCAAAGGAATTTGGAAATATATGAATCCAGAGATCTGAACCAATCTTGTGATGGTTTGTTAGGGATCATCAAAAATAAGTAATTTATTTTTGGCAAGATCATCATTTTTATAGTGGCGACCCTTCCCATGAGTGATATGGGTAAAGATTTCCATCTAGTCAGATCGCCTTCTACTTTCTTTAGAAGTGGGATGTGGTTTAGTTTAGTTAAGTCTGAAAGCTTAGGAGAGACATTAATACCTAAATATTTAATATTTCCGGATTGCAGTGGGGCAGAGGAAGAATTATGGAAGGAGCAGTTAATGGGGAGAACTGTAGATTTTGGCCAGTTAATTGAATAATCTGAAACTCTTGAAAACCAGTTTATTAAAGTAATTACCTCAGAGAGGTTGGTTTGTGTGTTTTGCAGAAAAAGCAACACATCATCCGCATAGAGACTGATTTTATGTTCTATGTTCTTACATTTTATGCCCTTAATTGTTGTAGCCTGTCTAAATGCTGCTGCTAGAGGTTCGATAAAAATTGCAAAAAGTGAGGGGGAGAGTGGGCATCCCTGCCTGGTGCCCCTCAGGAGACAGAAGCTGGAGGATGTCTGGTCATTTGTTCTGATACGAGCCGTTGGGGAATTGTATAATATTCTTATCCAGTTTATGAAAGAGTTTCCAAAACCAAATTTGTGTAAAGTTGCGAATAAAAATTTCCAATTAACTCTGTCAAATGCTTTTTCTGCATCTAGAGATAATATTATGGCTTCGATGTTTTTATCGTATGAGTAGTCTATTAAATTAAGTAATCTACGAGTGTTTGTTGAGGAGTGCCGACCCTTTATGAAACCAGTTTGGTCAGGATGAATTAAGAGGGGGGTCATTTTCTCTAATCTCTTTGAGAGAGCTTTGCAGATTATTTTAAGGTCTACATTTAAAAGAGAAATTGGACGATAGCTTGAGGGAAATAAAGGGTCTTTGCCTGGTTTTAGCAGGAGACTAATGTTGGCAGAATTCATATTTGGTGGTAGTCTGCCATTTTCCTCGATTTCCTGCAACATGCTGTGGAATACTGGTGCCAAAATTGTCCAGAATTCTTTGTAGAATTCTGCAGGGAAGCCGTCTGGACCTGGAGCCTTATTATTGGGCATACTTATCAGGGCTTCCTGGAGTTCACTTGGCGTCAGTGGCGAATCCAATTCCATTGCTTGACTGTCTAGTAATTTTGGAAGAGTTACGTTGTCAAGAAACAGATCAATTTCATTTTTAGATGGGTTTATTTGTGGTGAGTATAAAGTTTCATAGAAATCCCTAAAAATGTTGTTTATTCTTCCAGGATCATATATTGTGTTCCCCGATAAATCTTTAGCAGCACATATAGTTGTTTTTTCTTTATTTATTTTTAGCTGGTTAGCTAGAAATCGACCTGATTTGTTACTGTGTTCAAAATTCTGCAAGCGAAGTCTTTGTATAAGGAATTGTGTTTTTTTATTAATAGTTTCATTTAATTCTAGTTTTGTTTTGCATATTTTGTTCAATGTTTCCTGATCTTGGTCGCACGCGTAGGCTTCTTCTAGTGATTTGATGTTTTTTTCTAATTCCTGAATATTTTTGTTTTCTTCTTTCTTTTTGTGTGATGAGAAAGAAATTATTTTACCTCTCATCACAGCTTTCCCTGCTTCCCATAGAACAGAAGCAGATATTCCGGGAGTGTCATTAAAGTCTAAATATGAAGTCCATTCCTTTTTAAAGTATTTAATAAAGTCTTCATCTTTAAGTAGTGATATATTAAATCTCCAGTTTTTACTTGGCGTAGTATTATTCTTGTGCATTAGTGTTAAAGATACAGGAGCATGATCGCTGACAGCTATAGGATGAATCTCAGTGTCTGAAATGTCACACAGCAGTGAGCTGCTGACCAAAAAATAATCCAGACGAGAGTAAGAGTGATGAACATGCGAGAAAAAAGTATATTCCTTACTGGTGGGGTGAAGAGAGCGCCATGCATCGCAAAGACCAAAGTCGCTCATATACTGTTTGATTATATTTGTGGACTGCCAATTACGCTGAGTTCCTGTTGTGTTGAGCCTATCCATTTCTTCATTTAGTCCAAGGTTGAGGTCACCGCCAAGAATGAGTGTGCAATCAAGGTGTTCAGAGAGTGCACTAAAAAAACCGTGGAAGAATGAGGGTTCATCAACATTTGGACCATATATACTAACAATACATAGTTTTTTGTTCAATATTGATAGTTTAATAATTAGAAATCTACCCTCTGGATCTATAACTGTATCGAGTACTGTAAAATTAACATTTTTATGTATTAAAATTGCTACTCCCCGTTGTCTAGAATTATAACCGGCTGCAAACGCGTTAGGAAACTCAGGTGTTTTAAGTTCGTTTAAACCTGTGACAGGTTTGTGAGTTTCTTGTAATAAAACAACATCTGCCTGTAGTTTTTTAAGCTGGTTAAATATTTTTAACCTCTTTCCTCTGGTGCCAGCTCCATTTACATTCCATGTGACAAACCTCAGCATGCCCTTAATTGTGCGTGTATGTTTAATGATGTATGCTGGGTGTTTCGTTTAGACAGGTGGAGAGAATATGGAAACATCCCTTGTTTGTAAATAGAAAGAGAAAAAGAAGTGTGGTGAGAGACTCCATAAGTCTGACTATGTGTGTGAATATTCACTAATATGAACAAGCGTGGCTTGCTTATGTGTCCTGCAAGTCTGTGCGTGCTGTGAGGCTGTTGTGAATGTGCTGCCGTTGAGCTGATGTGTTTGCGTGATCGTGTTGTGAAAATATGGAGAAATAGAGGGTGTTGTTTGTAGGTGAGTGGGGAAGTAGGTGATCACAGCAGTGAAAGACAAGAGAAAGAAAGAAACCACATGAACTGTGAGCGACAACAAAAAAAAGGAAACGAAACGGAAACATTCCAATTAAAGCAATGACGGAGGGTGACGGTATTATATCTGCTATGACATCCTACTGATATTACTAGGTTAAACACATTTTAAAGGAGAAAGTGTGAATGAATAAGAAAAGAGTGTAGCGGGTTCTTATCTGGAGTGCAGTCAGTATAACCACGGTGTGGTGCCGGGGTCGCGGTACAGCTGTCCGTCCACGTAGAGCCGGTCCACAGCGATGACAGCACGGGAGCCTTTCTGGATAAAGCTACGTCGAACTGGGAACAGGACCTTGCGTCGTTCCAGGATCTCTTTGGGGAACTGGTCGTTCACGCTGAAGTCCGTTCCTTTCAGCTCTCTGCCGCGACTCTTCACCTGTTCCTTTTGTTTGAATTGGCTGAATTTGGCCACAATAGGCCGTGGTCTCCCGGTCCGCGACCTCACGCCCCCCAAGCGATGTACTCTATCGAAGTCGATGTTCTTTACGGTGTCCTCCGGCAGCTTCAGGTGGATTTTAATGAAGCTTTTCACCGTTGCCTCTGCGTCCTCTCCGGCAGTTTCTGGAATACCAGAAAACACAAGATTATCTCTCATGCTACGGGCTTGTAAATCGATAACGGACTCTTTTATTTTTTTATTTTCAATGTTTAGCTGGGTCACGTTATCGGTGAGAGATTTAACCGACTCCCGTAGCGTGGCATTTTCAGCGGCAAGCGTTTCCACCTGCCGCTGGCTGAATTCCAGGGATTCTCTCAGAGATTTAAATTCCCGGTGTAAGATCTCCACCAGGGACAGCCTCGCATCGAAACTGGACAATCGCTTGTCGATGGACTCCAGGATTTCTGCGATGTCTTTGCCGGCAGGCGATGTTGTACCGGGGGAGTCTGCCTGGCGACTTCTCTTCGATGACGGCGTCTCGATTTTGGCCGGGGAAGATGCACTCTGGGCCTTATGCATTACTAAATCTTGAAAACAGCGGTCGATGTAATCTTGGAGAGCGTCTAAACTCTCCCCGTTGTCCTCCAGGGTGTTAGAGATGATAAAACAGATGTTGTTAGTTATATGACAATTGATTAGTATATTTGGAAAATATTTGGAAATACTGAAGCTTGGAAAACCTTTGTTAAACTCTATGCTACCATTTGCTTTTTCTCCGCCAAAATCTCCGGCGTCTGACGTCACCTACAACATCACTTCCGTCACTTACCTCTCCTAACAACAAAGTCTTATGAGGTAATGGCAGTCCAATGCTCCAATGGCAGTCCAATTTGCTATGCAAATACTCAGCACTCACCCAACGTGAAGACAGAGATAAATAGACACTGTACACACAATCACACTCCCCAAACGTACTCTATGCCCCAGGTCTAGGTACCTTTGCCCCTAGAGGGGGAAACTGCACCCAGACCCATGTCATTATAGAGCTTGCTTTGAAAAACTGGTGCGCAGTCATGTTGGAACAGAAAGGAACCATCCTCAAACTGTTCCCACACAGTTGGGGGCATGAAATTGCCCAAAATGTCATGGTAAACTGAAGCATTTACAGTTCCTTTCACTGGAACTAAGGGCTCACACTATAACCCCCCCCACCTAACTTTACGCATGCAACAGTGCAGTCAGACATGTACTGTTCTCCTGTCAACAACCAAAACCAGACTCGTGGGTTTTTTGTCAGTGGATTACATCTTTAACAGAAAATTGGCAAAACATGACAAAAGAACCCACAAAATCTGTTAAAAGACTGTGATGTGGTCATTTTCTGTGCTATAGAATAAAAATAAAGATGAGCTAAAGTTAATCTTAACCAGGTCAAAGTAAACAAAGTGGTTGTTTTGCATCAATCCTAGATTACCAGAAGAAGAACAGGAAAAGATGGTGGAACGGGCTATTTGTCCTTATGACTTTCTGCTCAAAGCGTTAGAAAGACTAAGAAAGGTAAAGGTTGGAAGAAAAGACTAAAGTGGACTCTAGTAATCCATTAAAAATACTCTCTGCTACAATTTAATGTACATATGTGCATAAAATTAAGTTTAGGGATATTGTGCTCACAAAATAGTTTTGGACGTTAAATCCTTTTGCACATCTGATGGAAAATCCAGTTCTTCCCTTCTCTGTTTTAAGTTGACCTACCTAAGTGAATGGCTCCATAGACTCATGTTTGTCTTTATCTCTATTGACTTTTTCTATTTAATCCTCTATTAAAAGATATTTAATGCAGTTTACCAAATGCCAATGGACACTTCTCCCATTCTTGTCTTTCTTCTTACACCTTTCCCCCTCTCCGAGTGAAGCTATCTCACAGTCTTTTCTTTGTGAAATGAAACACACCAGTAGGCTTTTAGCCAGCAGCAGACTGTGTGGCCAACATACAAACAGTTTATATGTTTGCTGATGTTTGCTGAGCTGATAGAAACGCTGTATTTGTTCCTGCCACTTTATGCAACATTTAATCACGACCAACCGCAGCATCGCACACAGTGCAAGAGTGATGACTTCAGCACTTGTGATGCAGTTTGCTTTATCCTCATCTTCCATGTCACCAGCTGCACCGTACAGTGGTTGTGGTTTCAGTTTTAATTGCCTCCCCTGCATTTCTCAGCTTTTGTTACAAGCAAACCTCAGAGCGACTGCAGATTTCCCCCAGCCTTGCAAACCGTAACATTTCCATTACAATCTCTCTATAAAATTTGTAATGTGAGTAATAACTTTATGGTTTGAAACTGTTTTGTGTAACACATCTTTAACTTCATTGACTCTATGTGTCATGGTCCGGAGTCTGTGACTCCGTGTTTATGTTTAGTTTATTATTATTCTGTGGTTTTGTTTATCTTAGGTTTTTGTACTCTTCTGTTTCACGTTTCATGTGCCGATATAGGTGTCCTCCAGTCTGTGTTCAGTCGGTGTGTTTCCTGTTTTACTTTGAAGGTCTCTGTCTGATGTCAGTGTGTTCTGTTTACGTTTCCCCTGCCTCGTCAGCTGTTATGTCTCCCAGGTGTGTTTCCCTCCTGTTTCCCATCCCCTGATTACTGGTGAGTGTATTTATAGTGTGTGTTCCCCCGTCCTCGTTGCTGGTTCGTCTGTGTTGTTCCCCTCCATCTTCCTGCGTATCCATCTCTGTCCATCTCTGGGTTTGGTTTGTTAGCTGTTCCAGTTTCGTTTCTTCTCGCCATGCCGTTTCTGTTTGTATGTCATCCTCCTTACTAAATAAAGTTCACTCTCATCACAAGCCGCATCTTGGGTCCTTATCTACAACTCCACACGTCTGCCACGCTAGACGTGACACTATGGCTTTTTTCATTTTTGATACATTACTTATCTTAAAAATACAAATGTAGGGTGGAGGAGAGAGACTTTGTAACACCCAGCAAGTAAGTGCTGGCAGAGGCTCCAGTACCCCTGCCAATAGATAAGAAATTGCATGAGTGGATAGAAATGAAAGTATAAGTCAGACCAAAGTATAAATGTTTATGTGGAAACTCGTTTTTATTTAAAGAAAATTGATTTTTTTGATGTTTAACTTTCACAGGGCATATAAGAAGAAATAAATAATGGTATAAAGAAATGTGACTCAGACAGAGTTTAGAAACACTTCCTCTTCAGCAACAGAGATGACTCCATACACATACACATAGCTGTTTGCTATGTACCAGAAGTGAAAGTACAAGATACAAGCTTTTGTTCTTTACATCAAAGCAAAGCACTGCAACATCAAGACAACATCGCCAAGATGATTGACAACGACATCGTACTTGAAGCACTGGGGGTGATCTGCAATGCTAAGATAACTTCTGTTCAACAAAAACAAGGAGAAGTTGGCATCGGTTCTGGTCTTCTCGAAGCTTTCAAAAATTTGTTTTTCACAGCTCCTGCTACGCAGCTGCCTGTTACGCAGCTCATTTCTACAGTTGTGGATGGAGATCAAACTTGGTAAATGTTATACTAAACCTCTGATAACAACTACTTTAAATGTCATTACTGAAACAGGATTGTAGGTTTTTAAAAGGATTAGGCTTTAGAATAGAATTACTGGTGCAAAAAATGTTTCAAAAATAATTTAGATGACACTAGTAAAACTGTGACTGTGCCGAGACTCAAAGTCAGGTTGTAGTTTCGAAAACCCAAAGAAGTTTAATCGTTTCACAACAGGATAGAAAAATATGTGTGCTCATTTTTACCTGCATTTCACTTTATATAGTGTAAAAAAAAAGTCCAATTAAAATCCACCATTTTCATTTTCAACAGCTAAAATTTCAGATTGTTCAAACTTCTGAGACATAACTCATTAACTTTTGTAAAACAGCATGACCTATAAGCCATGCATAATCTGATTTAAAATATATTTAAGTCGATGACATGAAAAGACAGCTGATCTGCTTTGGAACTTTATGCTTACAGCTCGGTGTCACAAAGCAGCTTGATGAGGATTGATGGGCACGTGTCTTCTGGATTGCCCGGGAATATAGGTATTAAAGGTTTTCCAGCAAATAAACATGTATCAAAATTTGAAATAGAGGAAAGAAATGGAAGGCGTTTCATCATCAACGAGGAAGAATTCTTTGACCCCAGATTTCACTACGACTTTACTGGAATGAAAGACACAGATACCTTTTACAGAGGTGACGAAGAGTACTGGCGTCCCTATGGTTGGCAGCGTTTTGCTATCAAGGTAAGTATCCCTTTGAAGCAGCCATGTTATTCATGTTCAGCATTTAAACTGCTATAACTGGTCCTTAAACACTATCAAGCACTGGATGATACTGATACTCACTGAAAAAGACGCATTATGAATTCAATGATACCACCGTAAAAGTTACTTATAAAAAATGAAGTGTATAATGAAATGAAGCATATAGTATATGAAATATATAGTAGAATAAAATCAAAAGATGGTTCACAATGTTATTAATAGATCATTTAGAAGCATTACAATGACATTGATATCAAAATATAGAGTTGGTTTTGTTTTCTGTTGCTGGCTTTATTAGAAACTTTCAACTAGCGGCTGTGATGAACAAATAAAATGCAGACTTTTTTCTCTTGGTAGATACAGTGGAAGGAGGGCTGTGACTTCAATAGATTGTCAAAAGAATTTATATTATATTTCACGGGAAATCAGAATAATGACAATAATAATTTTACTTTTACTTTTATTTGACTTTTTAAAATTTGTGTGTAAAACACGTGTTTAACTTTTGCAAAGATAATCTATGGACTGTCTGAAACAAACAAAAGCAGTTTTGATGACCTCAGACCGACAGACTGTGTCTTCGTACTCGAGCTGCGCCCTCTAGATAGCATCCTCTGCTCTTATGTCCCACTGCCCCATCCATTCCAGCCTCTAGATACAAAACAAACAAACAGATGCAGAAATAACTACAGATAAAGAGATAACTTTTGGCTCTTTGACCTATCAAAAGCGATAGTTTTTTTGTTGTTGTTGTTTTTTTTGACTGTGTTCTGCTATGAGTTGTGCCCCTCAGCTTACGTAACTCTATGAAGCTATCATCTGTTATAACATCATAACAGATTTTCTTGCATGAAAACATTTGATCACAGGTCCTGGATAAGTATGATGGAAATGAATGGCTCGGCACAGCAGGCTATCGCACTCGGTCAGTGTCAGGGGAGTGGCCTGTGTCCTACCATGGGACATCTTATGACTCTGCTTGTGACATCATCAAAGGACGTTTCAAGGTTTGATTACATCATCTCTGGTACTGCAGTATTTTAACCAGTGAAAATATGATACGATGCTTTAATATGGCAATACTTTTTTACATGCCTAGTAAGCCTCCTCTGTCAGGAAGTCTGTGTCTCCATCATCTCCATGATGACTTCCCATGATGCAATGAGCATTTCATCTCCACTCCAATTGCTGTATAGTTATTTGACACAATATCTTAAAATATTTCATGAATGTTTATCTTCTGTCTGTCTGTGTTTTTGTCCTCTTGTTGTTTGTTGGTCTTTCTCTGCTTCTCTTTCCCTCAGCCCCTGATCAGTATCTACTGAAATTTCAATAGATTTCATCTTCAGTAGAAGCAGAACATAACAGAAAAACACAATACGTGTTAACAAAGACTGTGATGTGCTCATTCCCTATGCTGTAGAATAGAAACGTGATCTACTGTTAGTTATTGTACATCTTTAACTAAATAAATAAATAAAATGGTTAAAAATGACTTAAAGTTTATCTTATTCAGGTCAAAGTAAATAAACTGTAACATTCTCTAAATTATCTAAATCTCTAAATTAATTTCTAATTCCTCTCACTTTATTTAACAGCCAGGTCACCGTGACGTCTATGGTAGAGGGGTTTATTCTACACCTGACATCGAAGTGGCCCTCAAATACTGTAAAGATTTCAAGTCCAAAAAAAACGGCAAGACGTACAAAGTGATTCTGCAGAATCGGATCAACCCCAGATACAGAGAGAAACACCACAATGATAAGTACTGGCTGGTTCCCATCAATGATAGAGTATCAAAAGAAGAAGAGGAAAAGATGGTGGCGCGTGCCATTCGTCCCTATGGCCTTCTGTTGAAAGAGTTCTAAAAGACCAAAACGGTCACTAGAGGTCGCAGAAAAGCCAAATAAAGACTAAAGCAGACTCTAGTAATGCTCTGTGCTGCAATGTAATGTGTAGTAAACCCTAAAATTTTTTATTTACCCGCATGCATAAAAATGTTTGTGGAAAGAGAAGTGAAGTTAAGGGGTTATTATTATGCTCACAAAACTGTTCTCACTAAGAAATTCAGGTAGACGTTCAATCCTTCTTTGTTCTTATGAGCTCTGAAGAACTGGTGGATGATTTGTAATTCCTTGATGAGATCTATTACCAGTGTTAGTCAAGTTACTTGAAAAAAGTAATTAGTAACTAATTACTGATTAATACTCCATAAAAGTAATCCATGATACACAACCTGAATAAATAATAAAGCAACAGACCTTTCAGCCCAATTCTACTTTTTCTGCATAATCCATCAAATAAAATTGAATCTTTTAAAAACTTGTTTTATCAGTTTTAATCTTTTAATTTTATGCACATTGCATTAAGCAAAAATGAAATTATATTCAACAGTCTTTGACTTGAAGAAATTTGTTTAACATTTAAACCTATTTTCTGCATATTCCCACATATAAAATAAAATAATTTTTTGTGTTTACACTCACTCTTTCAAATAGATGCAAGTAAAACACAGCAAAAAATAAATAGAATCAACGCTCAGAGTCACTAAGTCCTGTCGTTCTTAAATCTATCTTCACCTGTTAAGCAGGAGTGGGGCGGGTGGAGGTTTGCCCGGTGCCACAGTAGTCATGTCAGTGGGGGTATCCGGGGGTTTCTCTGTGAATTTCACATTCCTGTGGCAGCGTGCTCGGTGCTTGCTCAGATTTCAAGTTAAATTTTTCGCTGTAGAAAGACATTTTCTTCCCACGCAGAGTGTACAGCGGATGCTCATATTTTAGTCACTTTTTACCGACTAAAGTAATGTAAGTACGTCCAAGCTTTAAATGCTGCATAGTCGTACTCTGTCCTGCACTCCATACTATCCATTGTTGATCTACACAAGTCTGTTGCTGCCACAGGTGTCGCACGTGCTTATGTCATTGTCATGAGACACTCTCACAAACAAAATCACGGTTTAGTAACGCAGTAAAGCGGCGTGCTTACTGGAAAGTAACAGTAATCTATTTACTTTTTTTGCGATAGTAATCCCTTATATTACTCATTACTTGAAAAAAGTAATCGGATTACAGTAACACATTACTGCTGTTAATTCCAGTTCTTTGAATTCTTAGGGCCAAGAAAGACACGGCTCAAAAGTGGTCCTTTTACTTTAAAAATGATCTTTAATTAACATATCCTGGATATGGAGACCTGAACACACGGACACACAAGCTCAGGTCTGAAGCACAAAACAGGAAGCCTAGTCATTTATATACTTGCTCTCTACATCATACCACACTTTAAGTTTCAATCAAACAGCCTAGTTGGTTTCACTTTCACTTCATTCTAGCTGCAAAAGCAGGCTTCTGCAAAAGCATGTAATTTCCTGTCAGTCCTGTCGGCACAAACTGTACTAAGAGTTGGGCCTCTCTTATCCAGAAAAAATATAATAGCAGATAAGCCGATTATATTTTTAAATTCCAACACTGCCCATCTCTGTCTATAATAGCTCTTAATTGCACACGATCACACATTTTTACCAAAATATGTATATATCTAGTTGACCTGCTCCTTTTTTCTCATTTCTCATTTTCACAATTTAAATGCATTAAAAATGAAAAAAACTCCCCATCATTTATAATATTGCACTTTGATTCATGCTAATTTTATAAATAATGTGTTCCTTTGCTTTACTCTTTTTGAAGTGTGAAAAAAAGCATCTCCAGAAATTATTGTTTGTACTTTTTGCTGCAAAAGTGTTTCTTTGATGCTTGTTGTTCTTGCATGAGGGGAGAGAAAATCTAAAGTGTAAAAATTGTTTAAGATGAAATTATGTACGTTTAAATGAAATGCAAGCTTAGAGCAGAAAATTGTAAAAGGTTTGATATTTGTGCAATTTTACTTCTCAGATTTTGAAGATTTTAGATGTTTGTCACTAGTAAATATGCTTTTAACTATGTATATTGAGTTCCTTTAAATGTCCCAACATTCTAATCAGTCTAATTTGTAAGTGGGAAGTTACTGAGCTCTTTTTTGTCACAATATCTATATAAATATCCAGTAAGCAGGAGTTCACTGGGTAAAAACAGCTTGAGCTAGAGGTCAGAGAAGAATTGCCAAACTGCTTCATGATGATAGGAAGGTCATAGTCCCAAGTGAGAGTGTGTCAGGAAGCGTGTCCTGTGTGATATCTTAAGTAAGTCAAACATGTAGATCATCGAGAAGAACATTTCGATAACGGATTAGTCAGATCTGTGGACAACACCAACAACCTCTGATGCTGTTGAAAGGCATGTTCAGAGGCATCAAGAAAGACGGAAAGGCAAGGATGTAAGGAGAGGTAGAGACCAGGTGAAAGGGGAGCAAAGCCAGGCGCTACTAATGCTCTAGTCCGCTGTCGCTAGGAAGAGAGATAGAGCAGGTGTCATCTTGAAGGAAAAACTTGTGTTTTGGAGGTGAAGAAAACAGAGGTGAAGAGGAGGTGTTGGTAGGTATGATGTTAAGGAGAACAATGCTGAAGAACAGAAGGTAGTGGATCTTGTGAAAAAGATGGAAATGGCCGTGATGAACACTGATGGGGTTTGCAGAATGTACTCCACCATACAAAATACACTGAATCCTGGCAAAGGTACTTCTTGACACTGGGCTGTTAGAAAAATGCTACATTTTCATTAGAATTTCTTGCTTTGGGGGGGCGTGGTTAGCAAGCAATGGCGTAGGACGTTTTTTGGAAGAGCTCCGCACCAGCCTGTAATTTTCTGTTTATACCCATCTGTTTTTTGACACCTTTCTGTTGATTTCTGACGTTTGGATATATCTTATAACAATGACGAAGCCTAAGGCTCCAAAAGCCCGTGAAAAGACTGAGAAAATCGGAGAAGATGGAGGTGAACCAGCTAGTGTAGCTAACGGGCACGCGCTAGCTGGGGAGCCGAGTGCAATTAGCCCCGTAGTCAGACCTGTTACAGATCGTCAACTTTTCTTTATTATCAGGTGTGTTTCCAGAATCACTAAAAACTGCTGTAATAAAACCTATACTGAAAAAGGACAATCTTGACAAGACACAAATGAACAACTACAGGCCGATCTCAAATCTCCCATTTTTAAGTAAGATCATTGAAAAAGCAGTTTCTCAACAGCTCAATTACTTCTTAAAACAGAATAATTGCTACGATGCCTTCCAGTCAGGTTTTAGACAGAACCACAGCACTGAAACCACTCTGACCAAAGTGTTTAATGACATATGTCTGAATACAGACAGTGGAAAAATGTCAGTCTTAGTTTTACTGGATCTCAGTGCAGCATTTGATACAGTTGACCACAACATATTACTCAAACGACTGGAGAACTGGACAGGTCTTTCAGGAACTGTACTAAACTGGTTCAAAACATACTTAGAAAACAGGAAATACTTTGTATCATTAGGTAACTTCACATCTGAGCAGACAAGTATCACATGTGGAGTTCCCCAAGGTTCCATCTTGGGACCCCTTCTGTTTAACATCTACATGCTCCCACTGGCACAGATTATAAACAACAACAAAATAAACTATCACAGCTATGCAGATGACACACAAATATATATCACAATGTCACCAGGAGACCAAGGCCCTGTGCAGGCTCTTGGTAAATGCATTGAGGAAATCAATGACTGGTTGTGCCACAATTTTCTCCAGCTAAACAAAAACAAAACTGAGGTAATAGTCTTTGGCGCCAAAGAAAAACGATTACAGGTCACCAGAGAACTTCAATCTATACATCTAAAAACCACAAACCAGGCGAGAAATTTGGGTGTAGTGATGGATGCAGACCTAAACTTAGAAAAACACATTAAGACAATAACAAAGTCAGCTTACTATCACCTCAAGAATATTTCAAGGATAAAAGATCTGATGTCTCAACAGGACCTGGAAAAACTAGTCCATGCATTCATCTTTAGTAGGCTTGATTACTGTAACAGCATCTTTACAGGTCTACCTAAAAAATCAGTCAGACAACTACAGCTCATTCAGAACTCTGCTGCTCGAGTCCTCACTAAGACCAAAAAAGTGGACCACATCAGTCCAGCTCTGAGGTCTTTACACTGGCTGCCTGTCCGTCAGAGGATAGACTTTAAAGTTCTGATGCTGGTCTATAAAGCTCTGAATGGTTTAGGACCAAAATACATCAGTGACCTCCTGACCCAGTATGAACCTTCCAGATCCCTTAGGTCATCTGGATCCGGTCTTTTATCAGTTCCCAGAGTTAGAACCAGACACGGAGAAGCTGCATTCAGCTTTTATGCTCCTTATATCTGGAACAAACTCCCAGAAAGCCTCAGATCAGCTGAAACACTCAGTTTATTTAAATCCAGGTTGAAGACTCACCTGTTCTCAGCTGCATTTGAATAAAGCACCAAATCCACACTTTTAAGCTTAAATTTCAAAACTTACATTAACTACTGATTTTATCTACTGTTCTGATTTTATCTGTTTTGATTTTATATACTGTTTTGTTTGTTTGTTTGTTTGTTTGTTTGTTAATTAGTTAGTTAGTTTATTTGCTTGTTTTAATCAATTTTAAATCATGCTTTTTATTTGTTTTTGTTTCTAATGTCTCTGTAAAGCACTTTGAATCACCTTGCTGTTGAATTGTGCTATACAAATAAACTTGCCTTGCCTTGCCTTGCCGTAACTTCCCAAGTGGCTAACCCGACGTCCGCCGACATAATGAGTGCAATCACTAGATTGGAGGCTTCGGTTGATAGCAAATTGACTGCTATCTCAACCACGATGAATGCTGTGGAGGCCGCTCTTTCCGCGGTAACTGGGAGGATACATGATGTTGAGGAAGCTGTAAATGGGCATGACGAGAGGATTGCCGTCTTAGAGGCGCTCTGCGACTCGCTCCAGAAAGGCTACGATTTACATCACAAAAAATTGGATGACCTCGAGTCCCGGTCCAGACGACAGAATATCAGGATCCTTGGAGTCGCGGAGGGAACAGAGAAAGGGAACCCGCTGGACTTTGTTTCTGAGCTTATTCCTAAGCTCCTGGGGAGTGAGAATTTTCCGGGCAGGGTCGTGGTGGATAGAGCACACCGTGCCCTGGGCCCCAAGCCAGCTGACGGGGACCGGCCTCGTCCTTTAATTGTAAGGCTGCACTACTACCAAACCCGCGAGCGTATCCTGAGGATGGCAGCACAAAAAGCTCCGCTGCAGTACAATGGGGCGAAAGTTTTTATCTTTCCGGATTTGACCGCGGAGGTGCTGACACGGCGCAAGAAGTTTGAAGAAATCCGCAAACGATGCAGGGCGGCCAATCTACGCTACGGCTTTATTCATCCGGCTCGGTTTCGGGTGACGATGGACGGGGTCACACAGACTTTCGATAAGCCGGAGGCAGCCAAAAAATTCCTGGACCAGAAACTGGCCGCGGGGTCGGATGAGTAGGGCTCTCCAACACAACGGTTTACGTCCTCGATTATATGTTTTCTCTGTATAAGCCTTATTATTGCTGTTCTTCTGGGCGTGTTGCTGTGGACTCATATAGCTTGGGTCAGTATTGTTGCTGATATTGCTCCCTACAATGTGGACAATATATGCCCTCAGGGTCCTTGTTTATTTTTTGATTTGCTGTATGGGAGCCTAGTAATGCTCGCACATACTGTATATGGTTTATATGGCTCTCGTATTTTAATTTATCTGAATTTTCGCCTTTTTTTTTTTTTTTATAAAGTGTCTTATAAACCTCTCTTTGCTGGTGTGGGGCTGCGGGATGGGTTACGGGAAGGATTGTAGCTACTACTATGTTCCTACTGGGTATGTTGGGTGGAGACGGGCTTCGATGGGGGGGGCCCCTCATTTTTGGTGGGACTGTTTTTTGTGTTTTATGTTTGGATGTTCTTGTTCTATGGTGGTACAAGCTTAAACATGGTAATTTCAGAGTGTATGACTACTGGTTAGCTAGTCGAATTGGGATAAGTAGCATTTATGTTAAATACACTCAATAAGTCTACACTGAGGTTGATTAGTTGGAATGTGAAAGGCCTGGGTAATCCTGTAAAAAGGGCTAAAGTTCTTGCACACCTTAAACGATTGCAACCTGACATAATTTTTCTACAGGAGACGCATGCTAAACGCAAGGTTCAGTCAGTGCTCCGTGCTAATTGGTTGGGTCAGGCATACAATGCTAATTTTGGAGCTAAAGCAAGAGGGGTTGCAATTTTGTTCAGGAAGAATATTCCCTTCTGTCAAAGCACAGTTACTGCGGATCCAGGGGGAAGGTACCTCACTCTTACAGGTCTCTTGAACTCCTTACCTGTCACCTTTGTAAACGTATACGGTCCTAACTTTGATTGCCCTGAATTTTTTCAAAGGACTTTTAAGCTGCTGCCAAATGTGAATAATTCTCATATTGTAATAGCTGGGGATATGAATCTGGTACTGGACACCCGCTTGGATAAAAGTGCATCGGCCCATACCCAACAGTCTAAATCCGGTCATGCTGTGAAGAGTGCGTTGAAAAACATGAACATGGTGGATACTTGGAGATTACTCTACCCCACAGGCAGGGCTTACTCCTTTTTCTCTTCCGTTCATGGGTCGTACTCCCGTATTGATTATATCTTTCTAGACTCTAAACTTGTTCATATTATGAGGGATGTCACCTACCATCCCATTTTGATTTCTGACCATGGCCCTGTGTCCATTAATCTGGATTTTGCAGGTTTAGCTACCTTACAGAGACGGGATTGGCGCTTTGACCCAACTCTGCTTAAAGATGAGACCTTTCATAAGAAATTAGAGGAGCACATTTTGGATTTTCTTAATGATAATGATAAAGGCGATGTTGACGATGCAATTCTCTGGGAGAGTATGAAGGCAGTAATTCGAGGCCACATTATTTCGTTCTCTGCAGCTAAACGTAAATCCCAGGAAATGGCTTTGAAGGATCTTGAGTTAAATTTACTGCAGCTAGAACAAACTTATCAGTCCTCTCCCAATATAGAATTACTGGGCAAAATTACTAAATTGAAGTGCGAGTATAGTTCTCTGCTCAGCAAACAAGTTTGCCTTCAAATCACTAAGTGTAAGCGAACATTCTTTGAACTAGGTGATAAGCCTCATAGGTTGCTTGCAAGATTACTTAGAAAAACACAAGCATCGCAAACAATACTGTCAATTAATGACGAGCATGGGCAGACCACTAGAAACCCCCAAGAAATAAACAAGTGTTTTGAAGACTTCTATCGTGATCTCTATAGCTCTAAGAGTTCTGCGAGTCAGTCGTCAATTGAGGACTTTCTGGAAAAGTGTGATCTCCCGAAATTGGATGATGAGGCAGTTGCAGATTTGGAGGCGGACTTTACATTAGATGAGATTAAGACAGCTATTCAACAGATGTCAAATAATAAGGCCCCTGGACCGGATGGTTTTGGAGCAGAGTTCTATAAAGCTTACTCCTCATTGCTAGCTCCTCTGATTTTGCGTATGTTTAACTACTCAAAATTGTCTGGCTCTTTGCCATGTTCATTATATCATGGGGTAATTTCGTTGATTCTTAAAAAAGATCGTGATCCTATGTCTGTCTCGTCCTATCGACCTATATCTCTCCTTTCTGTTGAGACCAAGATATTAACGAAAGTTTTATCAAACCGCCTTAAGGATCATATTGCTAAACTTATCCACCCGGATCAAACAGGGTTTATCCCTAACCGCTACATTTATTTTAACTTGCGTAGATTGTTTAATCTCATATATAGTTCTGCTAGGTGTTCGGATGATTCTGTGGTAATAGCTTTGGATGCTGAAAAGGCTTTTGATCAGGTCGAGTGGCCGTATATGTTTACTGTATTATCCAAATTTGGATTTGGTGATTCTTTTATTAATTGGATTAGAATTCTGTACAAAGGACCTATGGCCTCGGTGAGGACTAATAATGATGTATCGGTTCCTTTTCGATTGCACAGGGGCACGCGTCAGGGAGATCCCATCTCTCCTTTTATTTTTGCCCTGGCCCTAGAACCTTTAGCAGCCCGTATACGGCTCAGTTCTGATATACAACCGATTATGCATCAGGGTATTCCTCATAAGTTCTCCGCTTATGCTGATGACGTTGTCTTATTCGTGTCGAAACCCAAGACCTCGATCGGTCCACTATTGCAACTTATTAACGAATTTGGCTCTCTCTCAAGGTATAAGATAAACTGGACAAAGAGTGAACTCATGCCTCTGTCGGACGGGGTGGACATGACTTACTTACATAGTACTCCATTTAGAATAGCGCTGGATATGTTTAAATGTCTCGGTATCACAGTCACGCGTAAGGTGTCACAGCTTTTAAAGAAAAATTGGGATAGAAAAGTTAAACAATTGGAGAAGAATATTGAGTTCTGGGTCACATTGCCAATTTCCATGGTGGGGCGGATTAATGCCATCAAAATGGTAGTTTTGCCCAGATTTTTGTACATCTTCCAGTCAATTCCAGTGTGCGTTCCCCAGTCATATTTTAAGAAGTTGGAATCTATTGTATCCTCTTTTGTTTGGTCGGGTAAGGTTCCTAGAATTTCCAGAAAACATCTTGTTAAACATAAGACTTGTGGTGGCCTTGGACTCCCAAACTTTAGGTTATATTATATGGCTGCACACTTAAATGTTTTTTCTTTTTGGCGAAGGTGTGCTCCAGGTGCTAGTTTGGAAGGACAACCCGCATGGTTGATGATGGAACACCTATCTTGTAGACAAACTTGTCTCCCGGCCCTGCTTAATAGCCCGATAAAAGTGAAGAATACACTATATGGCAGAAATCCTGTGGTTCAAAATTCAATTAAGGTTTGGAACCAACTATTGGACACAGTAAAGGCTCCTAAAATGTATTTGGATGCTCCGCTATGTAACAACCATGCCTTCAGGCCTGGGCTGGAGGACAGCACGTTTGTGTCATGGCAGGGAAGAGGGATTTGTTCTCTCAAAGATATTTACATTAATGGATATTTTCCATCTTTTCAACAACTGAGGGTGAAATTTAATCTTCCTAATTCACATTTTTTCAGATTTTTACAGTTAAGACATTTCATCAAAGCATCTGTTCCACGATACGGTCTGATTCCTCGAAGCCCAGTGCTTGACAGCTTCATGTCGGTTGAGCCCTATACTAGAGGTGCTGTGTCCCGCTTTTACAGGGCCTTACTGGATATGTGCAGTCCTTCCTCTGATACTTTTAGGGAGCAGTGGCAGGAAGAACTGGGGGTGGATGTTCCTGATGATCTTTGGCAAGAGTGCATTAAGAATGTATATTGTAGTTCTGTAAATGCTAGACACTGTTTGATCCAATTTAAGGTTGTGCATAGGTTGCACTTCTCTCCCACTAAACTGGAAAAGATATATAGGAACGTCTCAGCCCTCTGTGTTAAGTGTTCAAGTGGTCGAGGAACTTTATCTCACCTTTTCTTTCAATGCCAAAGGCTGCGGCCTTTTTGGAATCATCTGTTTGATTTTTTGTCCAAAGCCATTGGCAGGGTGGTCCCATGTACCCCCTTTGCAGCGTTGTTCGGGGTGTGTGAACTGGGATGGGCAAGGGACAAGACGGAGATGCAGGTTGTGTCAATGACCACACTTGTGGCTAGAAAGCTGATACTTCTCTGCTGGAAGTCTGATAAACCCCCTACCTTCGAAATGTGGTTGAGAGCATTTGGAAATGTACTCCATCTGGAAAAAATCAGGTTTACCCTGTCTAACCGAGAGAGTGTGTTTGATAAGATTTGGCAACCGGTCGTTAGCCTGATGGACAACCTTAATTGAAGTATACTCTGTCTTGACATTTATGTATGATGTATCACCACCTTGTTGACTTGCCGTTCACCTTCTATTGTGTTCTTTTGGAAGGTGATTGTTGTATGCTACTCAATTATAAAATCAATAAAAATATATTAAAAAAAAAAAAGAATTTCTTGCTTTGTACAAACTAAATATAAAAGTGAAAAACAAGTACATTTTTGCCACCCGCTGGGAAACTAGTCAGGTTTTTAATATATAATTTGGTTACTAGATTGTTACTAAATTTGTTAGTAGATAATTGATGAGATACTAGATTATTAACAGACAGTCAAACACCTTCTCCATATACAGATTAGTATTACAGAAAAAATATAACATTTTAAAATATAAACAATATACTATTAATATATTTATATTAACAATATATATTAGCAGTAGATGTGCAGGGAATGGGAGGGAAGGTGCACGAAAAGCAAAAACATGTCATCGTTTCTGTCACTCACAAACAGGTGAAATATAAATTTAAAAAAAGAAATATCTGCAGGGTGAAAGGTATCGGATTTACAGAAATGTTACCAAGAGACAATGGGAAGGAAAGAAAATGCCTTAAGCCTAGGATAGAACAAGTTTGGAAAGTTGGAAAAGTGTCCCGTTTCTGTGGCCCTTTTGGATACATTGAAGGTCAGTTTGGAATTGATGGATGAAAGTGTGTTTGTTTTTTGAAAAGTGAAAATATGTGATGGTAAATCTATCTGGAAGATTGGCTATATGTTTTAATAGCATTCTTCTCATCTGATAGAAATCAAAATCATCCAAATGTATGATTTATTCCTCATGACATAGACATAGACACATAGCACTCCACTCTTTTTGGCCTCAGGCTTGGAGGTGCTGATTCTCGTTCCTGCTGCTTCACATTAGGCTGCAAACCTCTCTAGTGTGAGCTGGAGGCCACCACCTGATGAAGTCAATGGAACCACATCATCTGCAAAAAGCAGAAAGCTATTCTGAGGCCAACAAAGTGGAGGCTTTCTGCCATCTGGCTATGCCTAGAAATTCTGTCCATAAAAATTATGAACAGGAGTGACAAGGACAGCCCTTTGTTCCCATTTATTCTACCTGAAACTATTAAAATTGCCATAAACATTCCTAACAGCCTGAAAGAAGATTTGAAACAAGGAGAAAATTTCATGAGAACGCTGGGCTTAAAATCTGTTGAAACAGGTCTTATCAGAATCAGAATCAGAATACTTTATTGATCCCTGGGGGAAATTATTTTTTGTTACAGTGCTCCATTTTAAACCAACATTAAGACAAGACAGACAATACGCTAACTAAGAATAGTACAATATATACATATATATACATACATACATACATAAGTCACTTATAAATAAATATTTGGAAAAGAAACATGTGTAGTTGTAGCAGCAAACAGTGTGTTAAGTGGATGCGTTGTACAGGGAGATGGCCACAGGCAGGAATGATTTCCTGTGTCGTTCAGTGGTGCTTTTCGGTAATCTCAGTCTCTCACTGAACGAGCTCCTGTGACTGACCAACATGTCATGGAGTGGGTGGGAGGTGTTATCCAACATTGTCTTTATCTTGGACAGCATCCGCCTCTCCGACACCACCTTGAGGGAGTCCAGCTCCATCCCCACAACATTGCTGGCCTTACGGATCAGTTTATTAAGTCTGTTGGCATCTGCGACCCTCAGCCTGCTCCCCCAGCATGCAACAGCATAGAGGATCGCACTGGCGATGGATTGATGATTCAAAAGTTTTTGATTTAAATCAATGTAAGTATGTACGGAGGAGGTTAGAAGAAAGGTACAACAGTTTTTTATACCCATCCAATAACCATGGTGTATGTCACAGTTTGTGGCTGGAACCTGGAGCCTGGAGAACTATTCCTAAAGACATTAAAGAAAAAATTACAAGCTTGTAAAACAGAGTTCAGGCTGTGCTGAAAAATAAAGATGGTCATACCAAATATTGACTTTGAAGCTCAATAGAATAGTTTTTGCCTTTTACTGTACATGTGTATTCCCACCTATGTTTGCGCATGTTTCAATAAATCACTGCACTTATTTTCCGTTTTACTGGCAAAATATAGAAAAAAGAAAGGAGGCTCAAGTCTTTTTCAGTGGATTGTGAACCACTAAAAAAAGTGAATGTGAACGTACGGAGAGAAAGCGAGAGGACCCTGGGTGAACGTGCCTGTGTGATTTTACTCCATATCCCGGCATCCACCGCGGCACCGCCCTGTTATCTCATTGACGGTCAGCGGGGAGGCCTTTCCACATCTAGCTACATTAAAAAAAACCCAACAACAACCCAAAAAACTTGAGCACTGTGTACATACCTGATGGTAAGTGGATATCTATGTCATGTTATTTCAACTCGCAAACAGTATATGTGTTGAGTAAAACCAACACAGTTTTGTTAGGGTTAGCGTATGTTAGTAGCAAGCTGCTCATCCTGGACTAGCTGTATCAAAGTGCTTTCCGGTGTCCCAGCCAGAGCGGAGCTCAGATTGGGGAGTTGATAGTTTTGTGCTGACGGCTAACATTAATATCATTACTATGCAGCCAAGTCACGGCTGGGGAAACTGAGGAGACTTGGTCTGGCTATGAGTTGCTACATGATTGGTCATATTCCTAACTTTATTGTTAAATGATTAAAACCGCGTAACTTAATTCACCTTGCCCAGACCGCCCTCCTTTGCTAGCTTAACTAGTTAACTTAGCAAACGAATCTCTACCGGGAGTGTTAGCTAAGGCTGACTAGCTCATTCCGCAGCTAACTTAAAATGACGTGCAGGTAACTTCTCGTACCATCTCCTGTTAACAGACCAGCGTGTCTTCTCTGTCTTATGCGTATGATCGTCTTCTGTAATCGGCTTTAAGCTATTTCTGACAGCGCTCTGAGGCAATGAGTAAGTCATGTTTGCTTGCGAAGTTAACATTTTCATGCTTGCTGGCTGGCCTTGAACTCGAGAGGCTGTTGCAGGGACTCAAACATTTTAATGTGCATTTTAACAACGTAGCTGGATAATATATGTTCAAAGTAAGGTGTGCTAAGCGCCACCTTAGCAAACGCTGGGTGGTTTATTAACACTTGCGTAATCCTGTCAAATCCGAACCATGGTTTGATTAACACTGGGGACGCTTTACGTCCCATTAGTGTTGGTAGTTAGCTTTTATTTCATTTCCACTATACTATAAGATAAAATACCACAATCAAATTACAGTGCCATTTCATTATAAAGTTTACAATTGCTTCATTTTACTACAATCTGTTTCAGGACACCTCAAGTGTTTCAATGGAGCTATCAGGAAGTACCACTAGCAACCATACCCTGAACTCAACAGGTGGTGGTTCATGGGAGATCAGTGACAAGGCCAAGCTTTGTCGCTTCCTCTGCTATGGCTCAGAGGGAGCCTTGTACAGTACCAGAGAGAATGGTCACATCAGCGTGGAGAAGACTGGAGCCCTGCAGTCCATGCTGCAGGAGAAACAAGGCACTGAGGTGTTGGAGGAAATAAAAAGGTTCGCTCAGGATGGGCAAGCTGTCAGACTAGAGCCCTCCATTTTTGCCTTGGCTTTGTGCTCCCAAAACCCAGATGTGAACACCAAACAGGCAGCGTTCAAAGCCCTGAAGGATGTTTGTCGTGAGCCTGCCCATCTGTTTTCTTTCATCAAGTACAAGAAGGAATTAAAAGAGCACATGAAATGTGGGATATGGGGGCGTGCCCTGAGGAGAGCACTGTCTGACTGGTACAATGAGCAAGATGCCATGAGTCTAGCTGCTGCAGTGACCAAATGTAAGCAGAGAGAGGGCTGGTCACACCAGGATCTGCTCAGACTCTCCCACACTAAACCAGCTAGAGATGGTAAGTATAGAGACCCACGTCATTTAGCCTGCAAAATGTTATTAGTAATCAGTTGAATAAACGTCTGCAGTTATCCAACTTTCTTCTTTGGGGTTTTATTGGATGTTCTCTGTTCTGAGCATATATGTGCATATTTATAAACGCCCCATGCTGAATTTTAATCAGTACAGTGTAAGTTTTTATTTTGTTTCACTTTAGTCAGTGCTAACATGCAACGCCCATCTCTTTGTGTTTTCAGCTATTGCCTTGATCAGCAAATATGTAACAAAGGGGTGGAAAGAGGTCCAGGTTGCTCATGAAAACAAAGAGAACGCCGAAGAGGTTATCAGGGTGCTTTCATATCTTGAAGTGGTGGAAAAGGTAAAGCACAGTCGGGATGAAACTGAGGTCGTCACTTTAATAGAGGAACACAAGCTTGAGAGGGAACAGCTGCTGACCGAGCATCTGAAGTTTAAACAGGCGAGTCTGTTAAATCATTTTAACCTGGTTGCTGTTTATAACATAGACCGTAGTGATAATTGATGAGATGAATCAGTTTTTACACTTGGGATCTTATTAAGATTAGAAATGCACACGAAATAAGAAGATTTTCAGTGTTCTCAGCCCAAACTGGTGACTGACTCGGCTGAGAACACGTAAAGCAGCGCACACTCATAACCACAGTTTGACAAGTGGGGAAACTGCTCACACTGAGTGACTAGACCAGTGTCCAACGCAGAAAACCACGGGGAGATGACCACAAAAATGTTTAACAACAAATCTAATCACTTAAATCACTTTCACCCAGCTGAACATACGAAGCTAGAAAAGGCAAAGTGGCTAAAGGAATACAGAACTCAGAGAAGGTACAAGCTAGCAGCGTCTGTATGAGCAATCAAAGCTTAAAAATGATTATGAGGAAAATTATGAAGGCAAGTGAAAAACAGATAGGGCTTGTGAAGTTCAAAACAAACTGGGTAGTAATGAAAGCAACTTGTATAGTTTTGTTAAATAAATATATTGTACCTGCTGTTGTTTGGTAAAGTAAAATATGCCATGTAAAGGGGGGTGTACAGCAATTTATTTTCAGTTTAGTTTTTAATCTGTACCTCCTTCCAGTGGTGGCTGTAGAGCAGGTCACTGATCAGAAGGTTGGTGGTTCGATTCCTGGCTTCCCCTAGTCTATATGCCAAATATCCTTGGGCAAGATACTAACCCAAAATTGCTCTCCGATGCATCCATCAGAGTATGAATGTGTGTGAATGTTAGCTATAAAACACTTAGAAAGATGTGCTTGTGCGAATGTGTGTGAATGGGTGAATGCACAAGTTGTGTAAAGCGCTTTGAGTGCTCAGATGAGTAGAAAAGCGCTATATAAGAACCAGTCCAGTAGCAGCACAAATGATAGAAAAGTTTATTTTTTCAGTTCTCAGAAGCTTGTAATCAGCAAAAATCTCCCTCAGCAGTTCACACTAAAAAAAATAAGAAAATTGCATCTTTAATTCAAACAGAGCATTTAGAACAGGGGTGTCAAACATGAGGCTCGAGACCCTGGAAGAGCCTGGCAAAAAGTCCAATCCGGCCCACTGGATGTCTTTGACCCACTGGACTTCCACCTGTATTTTCATAAATTTTACAGCTTGTCCTGCTGATGAAGCCCTCCTACTCACAGTCTTACACACTACATCAGATTATTAAATGAACAGAAAAGTTCCTTTTTTCTTTTTGGGTTTTCAGTACTGATAAAAGAATTCCTGTTTTTTACAGTGTGTCCACAGTAAAATAAATAAAACAACAAAACTTTCTGCTTTATAATTACAGGACAGTCTGGTAAATGAGCTACCAGAATTTCTTTATCATGTAGTAAAACTGAGATGCCCTGTTGAAATTGCACCTCTTTATTTATATTGAAATATTGGAGGGATTAAATGTGCAGCTACACGTAGTTACACTGACAGAAAGGGGACTTTCCTAGGTCTGGCCCACTTAGGATTAAAGTTCTGTTTATCTGGCCCCTGATATAAAATAAGTTAAACATCCCTGGTTTAAAAAGTAACTGCTTTCTTGTTTACTACCTAAACACCAAATATCATAAATGATCTTTACTATCTCACGTCCTGAACTGCTAGGACTTTTTTTTTTTTTTTTTTTTTTTTCCAGTTTTTGGCGGTTGGGGTGAGCCCCTTGTAAGTTCCTGCTCACTGCGGAAAAGTGTTCCCTGGAGGGGGAAAAAATCAAAACATTTCTTATCTGTAAAACTGCAATGTTCAGGTAGACTGAAGCCTAATGTAAAGAATGTGGGAATGTATTTTTCTACATCTAACAGGATGTGTGGTGGTTGTTTTCTGCAGGTATGGAGCGCTTTGTTGAAGGAAATGCCTCTCCATTCGGTGGTAAAGATGTTAGGTAGGCTGACATCTGGCAAAGTTCTTGAACCGGGAAGCTCAGAAACACAGTTTTTATGTGACAGAATTCAAAGTGAGACGGCACTAAAACAGGTAAGGCTCACAACTTCTACCAGAAATGTTATTTTGTTTTTAATTATGCAGAGTTCAATATTTAGGAATTAAATGTCTCCTAAAATCACCAGGCAAAGATCCACCCTTTCAGTATACTTTTGGCTACAGAAAACTACAAAAAAGGCCATGGCTATCAGGGTAAACCGAAATGGGAAGCAGACCGCAACATCCTTAAAGCTATGGACTCTGCCTTTTACAAGAGCTTTATGGTATGTTGTTGTAATTTTCAAAACTTTCTCCAGTTGTTGCAGAAGATGTCAGCAGCAGTTCTTTAACGTGAATGTCCTGTTCTGCTGTAACTCTGTCCTCAGAATGTGGAGCCTGTGGGTAAATGCTTTGTTGTGGCAGTAGATATGAGCGGGTCACCGAGCAGCATTGTCCCAGGAACGTCGATCAGCACTGCTGCTGCTGCAGCCGCTATTGCCATGGTAAGACTGTACTACAGCCAGATGATGCTATCTGGTTAGTTGGAACAGCTGCATCTTCAAACAGGGCTCAGGCTGCCCCATCTTTAGAGAGATCCTGGGTGATGGCATGGGACTGTTGACGCATACTGTGAATTCCCTGAAAATTCCTTTCTCAGTATGTTAGCGCATAGGCCCTAACAGTGGTGTACTGTGTGTGAATGTGCATGCAGGATAAAGGCATTTTAGTCAGGGTAACTAAATGGCTTTCTTTTGACCTTGGCTTTGACACAGATTTTTGCAAGGACGGAGGCTGACACACATGTGCTTGTCTACTCTGAAGAGGCTATGGTACCATTCTCTATTTCTGCTGATATGACTCTCAAAGAAGCAACCGATGAACTGGTTAAGGTAAGGCTTTACAGAACATTAAAGGTGACGAGATAATACGAGCGACTGAACAGTTCCTTTCAGGAATATACAATACAATATTTGTTGCAGACGAGCAACTAGAGGCATTTTTTTTCTTCTTCTTCTTCCACCTTCACATCAAAGTACTGCAAAGCAGTGCTGGTTAGCTCAACTACCACCTGTTTATTGTCCTCTCACATAGAGCACGAGAGAAAGGGGTGCACAGCCATCAGGTAGTGCCTTTATGTTGCAGTTCCAGAGTGAGAGCAGAGACTGCACCGTTCCCATTCAATGGGCCACGGAGAACAGGAAAGCTGTAGATGTGTTCGTCACTTTGAGCAACAACCCACTGTGGACGCTTACTGCCAGCCTGGTGGAGTCTCTGAAGAAGCACAGAGAAGTATGTTTGTTTTTTCACATCTGGGGTTGAATTAAATAATGGCCTTGTGTGGTAAAGATTGTTTTTGAACATATACAATACCAAGCAAAGATTAACGGGATGGGGTTGTTGTGCTATTTTTATTCACATTGTTCCATAGATGGCTGATAGGGCACAGTTAATTTTACAGCATTAAAAGTTCTCCTTTAAACTCCTTTATCTAAAAGGTTACTTAAAATATGTACTAAGTGACGATGACAAATGTAACATTTTTACAATAAACATGGTTTGTGTATATTCTCAACAGACATCAGGAGCTAATTCGAAGCTGGTGATGTGTAACCTGACTAACATTGGAATTGCCATCCCAGACACAGAAGACCGGGGTTTGCTGACCATCTCTGGCTTCGACCTTGGAGCTTTTAGTGTCATTCGTAATTTGGCCCAAGATCTGATCTGATAAGATTTCTGGGACTTTTCTTGAGAAATGTAATGAGTGTAGAATATGAAGGCAAAGAGTGGACCAATGAGGCTCATTTAGCATGTAGAGTGTCCCAAAACAGCACTAATCCAAAAGATGCTGACAATTTCAATTCCAGTTTTTCTTTGTTTTCTCTTGCTCACCATTCAGTCGACAAAGTGTCCAGCAGGCTGGACAACACTTTGGAAATGTAAAATGCATCTATATTTCGTGAAAATTGAATAGCAAGTGATTAAGACATGGTATGTGTTAATGTTTTTAAGAGTCTCTATATGATCAGCTGTTCAGTACTTTGGTGGATTTTGATGGATCGTGATTTAAGTGGGGGAAAAATGAACCAATTCAACATTTGTAGCAAGAGGTTGGCAGGTTAAGGGGAACACTGCAAGAGTCAGTCATAGGGTGTTTGCAGATGTAGGTTTACTTCGGGGGGATTACCTGTAGTTTTCAACATGCATGCAGCAACATGCAGTTAGCAGGTTTGATGTAGAGATACTTAACATCAATGAAAGAGAAACCTGACACAAAGCACACAAAGTCAATGGTAAAACTTGGAGTTGCTTTTTATTGTGTTAATTTCACAGATTTCTTAGATCAGAAAAGTTTTTTCAAGTATTAACATCTTGGATTCCTTTTACACAGTCTTTGCTTTAGCTTAGCCACAAATTTTAGTTGTTCTAACATTTGTTTGACCCTAAGCCCAGTTTATTGTTTTAAAGCTGAGTTTTCTGTTTTCTTCTCGTGAGGTTATACTTTAAAAGAAATGTGGTGACACTTTTTATAAAGTAAATTTGGATTCAGTTTTAACAACACACTAATGCCAATGTTTGGGGGTTTTTTTGTTTTTTTTTTGAAAAGTTTGTGTTTCAGTCTGAATTCTATGCATCAGAATTTACATTTTACTGTAATAAAGTATCTGGAAAGGACCAATCATAGCTCTCTGATACCCGTTACCTTATCTTTAATGTGACATTGTTCGTTCTGAAAACTGCTACCTTTCCAGAAAACTTGATATGAATGAATTATTGTGAAAATTATTTGAATGTACTTTTATAAAACCTGTAATGGTCAATTTAAAAAACGTTTTATATTTCTCCAGACACAGAATAAACGTGCACAGCTTAGAGTTTTAGAGACAGGGCCTGTTAATTTTTGAGGAAATGTAAACAAATGATTACAGTGGTGCTTTTTGTTTTAGTCAACAGTAATAATTACTGAGAATATTCAGTAAGCTTTACTTATCACGGTGTCATTTAGTCTTCATAGAATTAAAAGAAAAATACACACTGACCATGTAACTGTGAAGGATGTTTGTCCCAACATGCTGATCTTTTCATTTTTAATTTTAAAGCAACATCCACAGTCTTTTTGGTCAACATATAAAATATTTATAACATGACTGTTGACACAGCGTTTTAGGAGATGGACATGAGATTTGGTCGTTCTCAAGTGTTTCACAACCATTCTGTTGTATCTGTCCTGCTTAACATGTACCTACTGTAGCGGCGATGTAAAGCCCTTCCTAATAAACAACTTGCTGCTCTGGAAATGCGCTTTCATTTTACCAATAACTGCCTGAGTTGTTGAACTGATACATCACTGTGATCAAAGTAAAGTTTACAGTTTAACCTCCTAAGACCCCGAACTCTTCCACGGCATGCATCTTTCATATTTGGGCATATTGGGGCCCAATGAATGTAAAAACAAAGAATTACCAGATTTTTTGTTTTTTAACAAAAATAAGAGCCACATATGAGGATATTCATTAAAATTTCGATAGAACAGTAGCAGTATTATGTCCTTGTAAGTGGATATCAGGCCCTTGTAGAGCAAAATTGAATATTTTGGTCTAAATACCCCAAAATGTGCCGTCCACACATGTGGACGCCAGGTCCTAGGAGGTTAAAGCGGGTCAAGATCAGGCATCTAGAGAGGCCGCACGACGTTGATAACTAGGGGCCTCGCAAACACACTGCTCTACACACATACAACTGAAGATGGCGGATGTGTTGAGTGTTCTTCGTCAGTATAACATCCAGAAAAAGGAGATTGTTGCTAAAGGAGATGAAGTTATATTTGGGGAGTTCTCCTGGCCCAAGAATGTCAAGACCAACTACATAATCTGGGGGTATGTCATAAAACACAAAATCTTTAATTATTAGTGCAACAGGAAGGTCTTTCCCATAGACTACTTTACTAGCTTTCATGAAAGCTAATGTATGTCCTTTAAACTTAGCTCGAGAGAGGAAAAGCCAAACTTGTAGTATTGTGTAATGCTAATTAATCATGGACGTAGCTCAGAGTTGTTTCACGGAGTCAGAAATCCAGAGAGTCGAGTTGAAACACCTGTGTGTTTGTTTTTCTCTTTTAGTCCCTACAGTCATGACTATAAACGTCTTTCTTCACCGTGCAAAAACCAAACTTTGTGCATGTGACGCAGAAACTGAAGTTGCAAGGAGCAGTGCTTTAGCTAGCAGGAGAACCGTTGACAGTGGTTGATAAAGTGACTTTGGCTTTATATTCAAGCCTTAATGCGGTTCACATCAAACCACCTTAAGTGTGCATCACGCAGTAATTCACTTAAAGTTTGTTAGTTGTAAAACTGGACGCCTGCATGCTTTTTAATGTATTTTGCTTCTTTTGATCTTTAGTACTGGTAAAGAGGGGCAGCCCAAAGAGTACTATACCTTGGACTCTATCTTGTTCTTTCTCAACAATGTGCACCTGCCGCATCCATCCTATGTGCAAAGAGCTGCAGTAAGTGCTCTGGAGTTCATATGAAACAGCCCAGAATCTGTCAGTATCAATCCTTCATTGCTTACCAACGTGTTGTTTGAGGACAATCCTGATTCCAGCCCACATTTTGTCATACATGCAGCATCTTGTAAACTTTAAAGAGTGTTGACTTTTATGATTGTGTGTTGTTTATAGACAGAGAACATCCGTGCTGTCAGACGACCTGATCGAAAGGACTTGCGTACATATCTTAATGGCGAGAGCTGTAAGTAGCGCTTGGGCGCTGAGGAGGGGGCTTTCTGTGGCATCTAGTACAGGTGTTGTCATTCCTGGTTTTGGTTCGCTGAAAATTTGCTTCAAATGTTGTTTTTGTCCATTTGCAGCCACGTCAACGAGCATCGACAGAAGTGCGCCCATAGAAATAGGTCTGCAAAGCCGGACACAAGGTAAAGTTACAGCATTTTTACAACATGATGTGGAATTACTACCGTATTTTCACGACCATAAGGCGCACTGTGCTAAAAGGCGCAGTCTCAGTTATGTGTGCCCTTACTGTATTTAACACACACATAAGGCGCACTGGATTATAGGGTGCATACAAGTACCGTATGCGTATTTAAAAATAAAGCGGGAGCAAACCTGAATTCGGTACCTTACTCACATTTCTATTGCCGGTAATCGTCACATCAACAACACACAAGCATACAAGTGTGCATATTTAAAAATAAAGCAGGAGCAAAACTGAGTTTGGTACTCACATTTTTATCATCAATCAAACCCATCGAAGTCCTCATCCTCTGTGTCTGAATTGAACAGCTGCGCTAAATCTCCATCAAACATGCCAGGTTCACTGTCTTCACTGTCAGAGTCACTTTCCGTGCCGTGCGGCTCCTCGGAAACGATGCCAGCTTTTGCGAAAGCTCGAACAACAGTGCCAGCAGACATGTTAGCCCAAGCATCTACAATCCATTGGCAAATTGTGGCGTAACTCGCCCGGCGCTGCCTTCCACTCTTAGTGAAACTGTGGTCTCCACCGGTCATCCATCGCTCCCAGGCCGCTCGCAGCCTTACTTTGAACGGGCGGTTCACACCGATGTCCAGCGGTTGGAGTTCCTTTGTCAGGCCTCCCGGAATGACAGCAAGCTCACAGTTCATTTGTTTCACTAGTTTTTTCACATCGGCTGTGAGATGGGCACGCATAGAGTCACAGATTAAGAGCGATGGTGATGCGTGGAAAAAAAAAAAAAAACACCTGGTCTCCTTACATACACCTCCCTCAGCCAGTCTTTCATCATTTCCTCATCCATCCAGCCCTTTTCATTTGCCTTAATGATGATTTCTGCTGGAAACTTCTCTTTAGGCAAAGTCTTTCGCTTTAAAATCACCATAGGCGGCAGTTTCTGTCCATTAGCATGGCAGCCAAGCACAACAGTAAAAGAAGACTTTTCATACCCCGTTGTGCGTATCGCTACCGTGCTGGTCCCCTGCTTCTCCACAGTGTGACTCACCGGGATGTCAAAAGTGAGCGGGACCTCGTCCATGTTAGTGATGTGGCTGGGCTGGATGTTTTTGTCGCCGATGTGTTTGCTGCAGTAGGAGCGGAAGATGGCCAGCTTTTCCTTATACCATAATCCGCTGGAAGTTGCTGCGCTACCATAGTCCTGGTCCGGATGGAAAAATGGCACCGTTTCATAAAATGAAAGCACCAAGACGGACCTCCTTGGAAATGTTCAATGTTCATCTCTTCAGCTAGTGAAACTGCTTTTAGCCGAATGGTGACCGTCAAAACGCTTCTCCCGCTCGCTCTTTGCTCGATGATCCACCGCTCGAGTCTTTCCTCCAACTCGGGCCACCTCGCCTTATGTCCGCGGAAACTCAGCTGCGTTTTCTTGACCTGCCGGAGCTTGTTTTCCAGCTTCCTCCATTTGCGAACCATCGATTCGTTAATCTTAAATTCTCTCGCCGCTGCTCGATTTCCATGTTCCTCCGCGTAGCTGATGGCCTTCAGTTTAAACTGTGCTTCGTAAGCGTGTCTCTTTGCCATTTTCAGGGTTGTTAAAACAACGATGTCCTGCATAATGCACATACCTGTTCTTTTATACAGGTATGTGCGATTGTCCCGGTATATACGATCAACGCCCACACTTCACCCTTTAACGTTCTCATGGTGTTCTCTACTACGTCCTCCTTACAACACACAGGGCGCACTGCGCTATAGGGCGCGCCGCACTTTTTGAAGAAAATCTAAGACTTTTAAGTGCGCCTTATGGTCGTGAAAATACGGTACTTATAAATGCTAGTGCTGATATTAATAATGGCACTGTCCTGTCGCTAATAGTCATATTTTTGCAAATATTTTCTATTGAATAAGTGAAGGAATTTATGTTTCGCACAGTGAAATAATGTTTTTTTTTGTTTCCTTTCTCTTTGTTATTGTTGTTTGTTTTGTTTTTTTTAGTCAGAAGAGAAGCTGATGAGGCATTTTCTGAAGCCAAAAAACCAAGAGTTGAGGTAAATTATGTTACTTCAGATGGCTTATGTGGTTTTTCTGTGTGGTATCATTAGAAATGTGATGCTTCAACCCTCCTTTGATGGCTGTGTTTACCTTGTAAACCTTGCATACATACAACTGAAGATGGCGGATGTGTTGAGTGTTCTTCGTCAGTATAACATCCAGAAAAAGGAGATTGTTGCTAAAGGAGATGAAGTTATATTTGGGGAGTTCTCCTGGCCCAAGAATGTCAAGACCAACTACATAATCTCGGGGTATGTCACGAAGCACCTTATTAATTATTATTAGTGCAACAGGGAGGTCTCTTCCATAGACTATAGAGCCAATTTTACTAGCTTTCATGAAAGCTAATGTATGTCCTTTAAACTTAGCTCGAGAGAGGAAAAGCCAAACTTGTAGTATTGTGTAATGCTAATTAATCATGGACGTAGCTCAGAGTTGTTTCACGGAGTCAGAAATCCAAAGAGTCGAGTTGAAACACCTGTGTGTTTGTTTGTTTTCTCTTTTAGTCCCTACAGTCATGACTATAAACGTCTTTCTTCACCGTGCAAAAACCAAACTTTGTGCATGTGACGCAGAAACTGAAGTTGCAAGGAGCAGTGCTTTAGCTAGCAGGAGAACCGTTGACAGTGGTTGATAAAGTGACTTTGGCTTTATATTCAAGCCTTAATGCGGTTCACATCAAACCACCTTAAGTGTGCATCACGCAGTAATTCACTTAAAGTTTGTTAGTTGTAAAACTGGACGCCTGCATGCTTTTTAATGTATTTTGCTTCTTTTGATCTTTAGTACTGGTAAAGAGGGGCAGCCCAAAGAGTACTATACCTTGGACTCTATCTTGTTCTTTCTCAACAATGTGCACCTGCCGCATCCATCCTATGTGCGAAGAGCTGCAGTAAGTGCTCTGGAGTTCATGTGAAACAGCCCAGAATCTGTCAGTATCAATCCTTCATTGCTTACCAACGTGTTGTTTGAGGACAATCCTGATTCCAGCCCACATTTTGTCATACATGCAGCATCTTGTAAACTTTAAAGAGTGTTGACTTTTATGATTGTGTGTTGTTTATAGACAGAGAACATCCGTGCTGTCAGACGACCTGATCGAAAGGACTTGCGTACATATCTTAATGGCGAGAGCTGTAAGTAGCGCTTGGGCGCTGAGGAGGGGGCTTTCTGTGGCATCTAGTACAGGTGTTGTCATTTCAGGTTTTGGTTCGCTGAAAATTTGCTTCAAATGTTGTTTTTGTCCATTTGCAGCCACGTCAACGAGCATCGACAGAAGTGCGCCCATGGAAATAGGTCTGCAAAGCCGGACACAAGGTAAAGTTACAGCATTTTTACAACATGATGTGGAGTTTAATATTGAATAAGTGAAGTAAAGGAAGGTGGTATGAAGGCATTTGTTTTGTGCTGTGAAATTGTTTGTTTTTGTTTCTTTTTTGTTTGTTATTGTTTTTTTTAGTCAGAAGAGAAGCTGATGAGGCATCTTCTGAAGCCAAAAAAAACAAGAGTTGAGGTAAATTATGTTACTTCAGATGTCACATGTGGCTGATATTGTTCTCTGTGTGGTATCATTAGAAATGTGATGCTTCAAACATCCCCCACCCCCCAGTCAGGACACTGAAATTGACAAAGTCTGAATATCTTAACTTTTAGAATTTTCTGCAGTTTGGGCAGTTAAAGATGTTTGATATTATATCACATTTTATCCTGTAATTTGCTAATAATGTGAAAACTGCTTTCACCCCAAGGATGAGGAATGTGTGTGTCTGGCTGCCCGTCTAGAGGACCATAAAGAAGGCAATGTGCAAAGCTGGTGATGTGTGGCCTGACTTACATTGGAATTGCCATCTCAGACACAGAAGACCGGGGTTTGCTGACCATCTCTGGCTTCAACCTTGGAGTTTTAGTGTCATTCGTAATTTGGCTGATCTGATCTGATAAGATTTCTGGGACTTTTCCTGAGTAATGTAATGAGTGTAGAATATGAAGGCCAATTCAACATTTGTAGCAAGAGGTTGGCAGGTTAAGGGGAACAATGCATGAGTCACAGTTATAGGGTGTTTGCAGATGTAGGTTTACTTCGGGGGGATTACCTGTAGTCTTCAACATGCATCTATGGTATGAGTTAGCAAGTTTAATGTAGAGATACTTAACATCAATGAAAGAGAAACCTGAAACAAAGCACACAAAGTCAATGGTAAAACTTGGAGTTGCTTTTTATTGTGTTAATTTCACAGATTTCTTAGATCAGAAAAGTGTTTTTCAAGTATTAACATCTTGGATTCCTTTTACACAGTCTTTGCTTTAGCTTAGCCACAAATTTTAGTTGTTCTAACATTTGTTTGACCCTAAGCCCAGTTTATTGTTTTAAAGCTGAGTTTTCTGTTTTCTTCTCGTGAGGTTATACTTTAAAAGAAATGTGGTGACACTTTTTATAAAGTAAATTTGAATTCAGTTTTAACAACACACTAATGCCAATGTTTGGGATTTTTTTTGTGTGTGTAAAAAGTTTGTGTTTCAGTCTGAATTCTCTGCATCAGAATTTACATTTTACTGTAAGAAAGTACTGTAATAAGCTTTACTTATCACGGTGTCATTTCGTCTTCATAAACAAAAGAACAATAAACTGACCATGTAACTGTGAAGGATGTTTGTCCCAACATGCTGATGTTTTCATTTTTAATTTTAAAGCAACATCCAACATATAAAATATTTATAACATGACTGTTGACACAGCGTTTTAGGAGATGGACATGAGATTTGGTCGTTCTCAAGTGTTTCACAACCATTCTGTTGTATCTGTCCTGCTTAACATGTACCTACTGTAGCGGCGATGTAAAGCCCTTCCTAATAAACAACTTGCTGCTCTGGAAATGCGCTTTCATTTTACCAATAACTGCCTGAGTTGTTGAACTGATACATCACTGTGATCAAAGTAAAGTTTGCAGTTAAAGCGTCATTCAGATCAGGCATCTAGAGAGGCCGCACGATGTTGATAACTGGGGGCCTTGCAAACACACTACACACATACAACTGAAGATGGCGGATGTGTTGAGTGTTCTTCGTCAGTATAACATCCAGAAAAAGGAGATTGTTGCTAAAGGAGATGAAGTTATATTTGGGGAGTTCTCCTGGCCGAAGAATGTCAAGACCAACTACATAATCTGGGGGTATGTCAGTGCTAATAACATCTACAAAGTGCTTCAGTAGGCCTGCAGCTGATGCTCATCTGTGCCTTGTGCTGCTAGTAACGACGGAAGGCTCGCTAGCTACGAAGTGCTAACCCAGCTACTTTCCTCAAAAGTTAAAGCACCCTTTTAATTGTTGTTAGTGCATCAGGGAGGTCTCTTCCATAGACTATAGAGCCAATTTTACTAGCTTCCATGAAAGCCAATGTATGTCTTTTAAACTTACCTCGCGAGGGGTTCAGCCAAACTTGGTAGTGTTGTGTAATGCTAATTAATCATGGACGCTAGCTAGCGAGCGAGTTGTTTCACGGAGACAGAGATTCGAGTTGAAACACCTGTGTGTTTGTTTTTCTCTTTTAGTCCCTACAGTCATGACTATAAACGTCTTTCTTCACCGTGCAAAAACCAAACTTTGTGCATGTGACGCAGAAATTAAAGTTGCAACTAGCAGTGCTTTAGCTAGCAGGAGAATTGTTGACAGTGGTTGATAAAGTAACTTTGGCTTTATATTCAAGCTTTAATGCGGTTCACATCAAACCACTTTAAGTGTGCTTCACGCAGTAATTCACTTAAAGTTTGTTAGTTGTAAAACTGGACGCCTGCATGCTTTTTCAAAAATGTTTTGTGCTTGTTTTGATCTTTAGTACTGGTAAAGAGGGGCAGCCCAAAGAGTACTATACCTTGGACTCTATCTTGTTCTTGCTCAACAATGTGCACCTGCCGCATCCATCCTATGTGCGAAGAGCTGCAGTAAGTGCTCTGGAGTTCATATGAAACAGCCCAGAATCTGTCAGTATCAATCCTTCATTGCTTACCAACGTGTTGTTTGAGACACCCCTGATTCCAGCCCACATTTTGTCATACATGCAGCATCTTGTAAACTTTAAAGAGTGTTGACTTTTATGATTGTGTGTTGTTTATAGACAGAGAACATCCCTGTTGTCAGACGACCTGATCGAAAGGGCTTGCTGTCATATCTTAATGGCGAGAGCTGTAAGTAGCGCTTGGGCGCTGAGGATGGGGGTGTTTTGTGGCATCTAGTACAGCCTTTGGCATTTTCCAAAATTGTAATGATTTCTTCCAGGTTTTGGTTCCCTGAAAATTTGCTTCAAATGTTGTTTTTGTCCATTTGCAGCCACGTCAACGAGCATCGACAGAAGTGCACCCATAGAAATAGGTCTGCAAAGCCGGACACAAGGTAAAGTAACAACATTTTTACAACATGATGTGGAGTTTAGTTTCATAACTTAATCCTGAAATGTAAATTTCAGGAATAATTACTACTTATAACTGCTAGAGCTGATACCAGTGATGCAACATACACTGTCCTATTTTTACAAAAACAATTTTGCATAAGTGAAATAAAGGAAGGTGGGATGAAGGAATTTGTTTTGCATAGTGATACAATGTTTTTTGTTTGTTTTTCTTTCTTTGCTATTGTTGTTTGTTTTTTTGTTTTGTTTTTTAGTTAAAAGAGCAGCTGATGAGGCATCCTCTGAAGCCAAAAAACCAAGAGTTGAGGTAAATTATGTTACTTCAGCTGTCACATGTGGCTCATGTTGTTTTCTGTGTGGTATCACACAGGACACAGAAATCACAGTTTTCCTATTCTGACATACTTAACATTGAATTTGTTTACATATTCTTACTGTAATAAATGTGGACCACTCCCAACACCTGAAAATACTACCACTACTAATCATGATGATGATAATAATTCATTTTTAAAAATAATTCCATTAGGAAAATATTTAAATGAATTAACTTAGTAAACTAAATAGTGGGAAACGCAGCTCATTAAATATTCTTCAGTGTTTAGTGTAACTGAATATAAAATGGGTAACTGTGTCATGCATGCAGGTGACACAGTGAGTATTTTAACTTTTACAAATTTCAGCAGTGTGGGCAGTTAAAGGTTTTTGATATATCATTTTTTATCCTGCAATTTGCTAATAATGTGAAAACTGCTTTCAATCTCAAGGATGAGGAACGTGTGCGTCTGGACAAGGAGCGTCTGGCTGCCCGTCTGGAGGGCCATAAAGAAGGCATCGTGCAGATCGAACAGATCAGGTATGATCAGGTTATGAGCTTTTCCTTATTCTGATTACCAGTTCCTCCTAACAGATAGTTCAGCTTATCAAAACGTTTGTCCCTGTCTTCCAGATCACTGTCTGAGGCCATGTCTGTGGAAAAAATTGCAGCCATTAAAGCAAAGATTATGGCAAAGAAGCGTTCAACTATCAAAACAGATCTCGATGATGACATAACACTGAAGCAGAGAAGCTTTGTGGATGCAGAAGTGGATGTCACCAGGGATATTGTTAGCAGAGAGCGGGTCTGGAGGACTAGGACAACCATTCTCCAGAGCACTGGAAAGGTTAGTGTACACTTTATGCCAGACTGTTTTCTGATGAAACTTTGAAACTAATGAAACTTTCCTTCAGAAGCAAGAGCCTTAAGACAAGTGTGTTATCAATTAGCGCTGTATAAATGAATTGTAATTGACTTGACACTATAATGCCAGATGTATCATATCATGTAACCAGAAACCCCTTTTAACCCTACGCCATCACCTGACGTGCACCTCCCTAGAAGTCTGTCTAAAACTTGGGTCGACGCAGAAATAACTGAATGGCCTGGAACATAAAAAGGGGTTTCTAGTTACCTTGTGAGTTATGACATAGATTTCCCACAGAAGTCTAAATTATACATTAGCCTCCAGAACCCTAAGAGACAGTGCATTGGGTTGAGAAAACATTCAAATGGCCCAGCCATGAAAGCACCATAAATGTGTACCAGTACATGGACCAGTGTGAACCACTAGATGGCAGCAGAAGCTGAATTTAAATGTTAGGAATTAACTGATAACTACAGATTGTTGAAAAGATGTGCTCACCTATCAGTTTAAATTTGGCTTATCAAAAACGAAACCATCTTATTTAAAGTCCAGCCATCTTTGTTTTGTTTGTTTTAAGGTTGTCAGATATCTGATCTTATCTTAGTTTAACCTTTTTAAAGCTAAATAGATTTGTTTTGTCAGTCGCTCGATAAACTAATTTATTTAATGTGTCTCATTATGTCTAACTGGAGAGAGATATAGGGATAGGGAGGTAACAGTGCACAGTATTCAGTTAAGTATGAATGCCTGTTCAGATTCCACATGTTTAATATTTTTCTTATGATATCCAGAGTATTAAATGATAAAAAATCTAAACAAAAACCAAATATTCATGAACAAGAATTTAGAGTTCACAGTTAAATGAAACTAATCCTTCACACCAGTTGTGCCGTTGAAATTTTTTTTTCTTTAATGAAATGTTCAAAGTAAGGCAGCTGTCTCACTTTGTAGACACTGAGGGCAAAACTTGGAATTCCACCTGAACATCTGTTCTGTGGATGGATCGCTTGTTAGGAGAGAAATTGCAGAATCATGCAAAATATTGATTTTAATTATTGTACATATTTAATGAACCTGCTGCGTTGTTTATATGCAACAGCGAATGGACCATAACTAGTGAAATTTGAGCTCCTATTTGAATGTTCTTTTTGTTGTTTACATGCAAAGACTTCAGTTTTCTTGGCTCACAGTTCAAACTTAACCTGGGAAATTCTGTACTGAGGTGGGCATTAGAGCAGGGCGATATGGCCAAAAATATTTATCACGATATACAGTGGGGCAAAAAAGTATTTAGTCAGCCACCGATTGTGCAAGTTCCCCCACTTAAAATGATGACAGAGGTCAGTAATTTGCACCAGAGGTACACTTCAACTGTGAGAGACAGAATGTGAAAAGAAAATCCATGAATCCACATGGTAGGATTTGTAAAGAATTTATTCGTAAATTAGGGTGGAAAATAAGTATTTGGTCACCCCAAACAAGGAAAATCTCTGGCTCTCACAGACCTGTAAAGTCTTCTGTAAGAAGCTTTTCTGTCCCCCACTCGTTACCTGTATGAATGGCACCTGTTTGAACTCATCATCTGTATAAAAGACACCTGTCCACAGCCTCAAACAGTCAGACTCCAAACTCCGCCATGGCCAAGACCAAAGAGCTTTCGAAGGACACCAGGAAAAGTATTGTAGACCTGCACCAGACTGGGAAGAGTGAATCTACAATAGGCAAGCAGCTTGGTGTGAAAAAATCAACTGTGGGAGCAATCATCAGAAAATGGAAGACATACAAGACCACTGATAATCTCCCTCGATCTGGGGCTCCACGCAAGATCTCATCCCGTGGGGTCAAAATGATCATGAGAACGGTGAGCAAAGATCCCAGAACCACACGGGGGGACCTGGTGAATGACCTGCAGAGAGCTGGGACCAAAGTAACAAAGGTCACCATCAGTAACACACTACAACGGCAGGGAATCAAATCCCGCAGTGCCAGACGTGTTCCGCTGCTGAAGCCAGTGCATGTCCAGGCCCGTCTGAAGTTTGCCAGAGAGCACATGGATGATACAGCAGAGGATTGGGAGAATGTCATGTGGTCAGATGAAGCCAAAGTAGAACTTTTTGGTATAAACTCAACTCGTCGTGTTTGGAGGAAGAAGAATACTGAGTTGCATCCCAAGAACACCATACCTACTGTGAAGCATGGGGGTGGAAACATCATGCTATGGGGCTGTTTTTCTGCCAAGGGGACAGGACGACTGATCCGTGTTAAGGACAGAATGAATGGGGCCATGTATCGTGAGATTTTGAGCCAAAACCTCCTTCCATCAGTGAGAACTTTGAAGATGAAACGAGGCTGGGTCTTCCAACATGACAATGATCCAAAACACACCGCCTGGGCAACAAAGGAGTGGCTCCGTAAGAAGCATTTGAAAGTCCTGGAGTGGCCTAGCCAGTCTCCAGACCTCAACCCCATAGAAAATCTGTGGCGGGAGTTGAAAGTCCGTGTTGCTCGGCGACAGCCCCAAAACATCACTGCTCTCAAGAAGATCTGCATGGAGGAATGGGCCAAAATACCAACTACTGTGTGTGCGAAACCTAGTAAACGTTTGACCTCTGTTATTGCCAACAAAGGTTATGTTACAAAGTATTGAGTTGTATTTTTGTTATTGACCAAATACTTATTTTCCACCCTGATTTACGAATAAATTCTTTACAAATCCTACCATGTGGATTCATGGATTTTTTTTTTCACATTCTGTCTCTCACAGTTGAAGTGTACCTCTGGTGCAAATTACTGACCTCTGTCATCATTTTAAGTGGGGGAACTTGCACAATCGGTGGCTGACTAAATACTTTTTTGCCCCACTGTATATTTGAAAATTTGCGATAACGATATAACCGACGATATAATTGATGCGAGACAAAATACAACTCCACAACATTACTAGCGCAAAAAGACAACCTTCCATTTATTTTCACTTAAACAAGAAGCTGGTTTTTATGTACATTAAAGCTTTATAAAAATGTAACAGTGCAAATGCAAATTCCTTGCTGAAAGTTTAACCAAAAGGCATTTCCAGTAGAAATGGGCTGACATATCCTGAGCATAACCATATATAATATCCACTGAAGTTAAAAAGAGGTGCTTTGCAACATTAAACTGCAGTGTGCAGTACGCATTTTTCGGACCATAAGGTGCACGGGATTATAAGGCACATTAAGCGAAACAAAGCAGTCAGATAAATCAAACTTGATTAAACTCATTCTTCTTGCTTCCTCCACTTCTGTACCATTGATTCATTAATGTTGAATTCTCTGGCAGCTGCTCTATTCCCATGTTGTTGCAGTATATTAATGACTAACCTCGTATTTTGGATGGATTATCTCAGTTGTTCTCCTGACTGAAGTTTGGTCCGTTTACAGCATCCTGCCATGCGATTGCATTTGTCTCTAACCATGAAGAACCTTCACGTTAACTTTTATAAGTGGAAAAGTGTTAGTGTTCGTCCTCCAGCTTCACTGTTTATGTTATGCTAACATAGCTGTATCGCTAGCGATCACGTAGCACATCATTATATACCAGCTAGCCCAACTTCAGTAACCCTACAAACGTCACTGCTGTTTAGTTTCCTGTCTTCATTTATGTTGGAAGTGATAGCAGAGCTGTACGTTTGATTTTTTTCAGAAATCTCTCGGTCAGAACATGCTATATCATGCTTAGGTAACTAGCGAAACTAGCGAGCTAACTTCCGCTAGCTTCCTGCTAACTTCTAACTCCGTTAAATGTAATAACTTTTGTTTTCATGGATGCCTGGAAGTTAAACTTTATAGTTACACCTGGTAAAGCAGCAATGCTGATCGTTTTATTAAAGATGAAAGAATTTAGACAGTTTTTAACTCTAAGTGATGCTGCAGTGTTGTTTGACCTGAAGAATACGGAGTTTAGGACCCAGATTACTCCCAGATTTTAGAGCATCTTAGTCCGACAAATATGACAATAACAACGGCCGCTTGCATGTTCTGCAAAAAAATGTGCTTTGTTGTGTATCTGACGGACAAACACCAAACCAGTTCCACATCACGGAAGTTGCACCATTTTTACAAACCAATTCTGGTTCATCTGTTTCACTCAACAATCGGCCATGTGCGTATGAAAACAAAGGCACTGCGCATGCGCGTTTTACTCCCATTCTATCGCGATATTTCATTTTCCTATCGTTGCCTAACATTATACCGGTATTACAGTGAACGGTATAATATGGCCCAGCCCTAGTGGGCATGATACGCACACATGACGCTCATCGTTTCTAAACCAAACTAAAGATGTAGACAGACTGTTAACTTAACAGCACACAGTTTAACTCATTCACTGCCAGCCATTGGCAGTGAATGAGTTAAACCCATTGACTCATTCACTGCCATTGACGGCTATAGACGTCAATGGCAGTGAATGAGTTAATAACTTGTACATTTTAAATGTGTTTTAATTGAATCTCTTCTGTGAGGGAAGTCTCGTTTTTGTTTTTAAAAGGAAACGACTCCTGCTCAACCTATTTTTGTTCCTTTTTCAGAACTTTTCCAAAAACATTTTTGCCATCCTTCAGTCCGTGAAAGCTCGAGAAGAAGGGCGAGCTCCGGAGCAGAGACCAGCACAGAACACAACTCAAGCGGTAAACTGACAAATATCCACTTCCTACAAATTACGTTATGTTATTTTTATTTTTTATTGGACCTTAATCTTTTTTATTAAGTGTTTATTTGCACATGGTTTAGATCTTAATCACACTTTTTTTGTAAATTAATTTCTTTACAATTTGAAAATACAGGAGTAATAAGGACGATTAAGAACCAGTTGATGATTTGTTGGTTGAATAAGCTTTGATTAGCTGTTAGTCCTGTTACGTTTGCATCTCATAAATAAATCAAAGTTAAAACTGACATATATTCATCTTATAATGAATTTGTCCAAAGTTATGTGTGCAAAAATAGTCTGTAGGTGTTTGAGTTAGTTGCAAATCCACTATAGTTTAAACTGAAGAGCGGTGTGTTTGTATATACAGGTATTTATTGTTTCGTATCTTTTCCAGGACCCGTCCCTAAGGAACAAGCAACCTGTCCCAGCTGCCTATAACAGATACGATCAGGAGCGATTCAAGGGAAAAGAAGGTGCGTTTTAGAAATGCTTTACTGATCATTTTAGTATCAATCCTTTTGCAAAAGAGTGCTTGTTTGTTTGAGTTAATATAAGTTCACTGATCCACAGTTTCCACATTTAAACCCAGCATCAGTAAACAAATGTGGTCAGAGTATGGAGAGAAATTTGCCACAAATGCATGCGATATGATTCACAAGCGTAAACTAAAGATTCACAAACGCGTACAATGATATGTGTGTAACTTTTGAGAACTCAGACGCACGTGCTTTAATCCACACACACACAAATATCAAGCAATCTGACCACACGTGAAACAATTTTACAAATGCGTTCATCCAAACTTGAATAAATACTGATCATTTATGATCATTTATGCACACTTTATTAAGTTTAGCTTCACGAATCAGATAATGTTCTCTTTCAAAAACATTTCTGTGCGCGCACACATCTAAAAATAATCATCTCTCATGTCCTTCACAAAACCATAAATGCGTAAGCACCAGTCACCTGATACTCACAGACCACGTCACATGCCCACTTGAGATTTTAAGGCAAATTTAATGCTGCTAGCTTCACACAGATTCACAAATGTAAGCTGCTTTCAAGTCCCAGTGTAAAACTGGGACATCTGGGCTTATAAGCGGCGAACACGTTGCATAATATGCAGGTATTAGATTTCATTATACTTATAAAGAAAAAAACCCTCTTTGTTCAGCCAGTGAGCTCCAACTCATAGCATGTTGTTGTCCTAGAAACGGAGGGCTTCAAGATCGATACTATGGGCACGTATCACGGCATGACCCTGAAGTCAGTGACGGTAAGAAATAACTTTTTGCACAATAACTACTAACCAAAACCTCAACCTGTGACGCATGTATACAAGCACGGTTTTCCACAGGAAGTTGAGTCATAAAGTCTGTCAAGTAGTTAAATAACACATTTTAAATGTGCTTATGTATGTAACAGCATTTGAAAAACAGATGCCTGCTGTTCTTTCTAAATAGATTTTACTGTTTCAAAGAAATTCAGCACAAAGTACAGATAACTGGATACATGTCCTCTGTGTAGGTAATGATGTCGCATCCTTACACGTCACCTGTCACAGCCATTTTTCAAAATAACTTCTTGGACAGTTTAATATGTGGAGATGTTTACTTGCACTGTCTGCTTCAGAAATCTAAAAGTCATACAGTAGCTCTGATTATTACAAAAAAGTACTTTATTTCTGTACAGTGAAGCACAGCGTGTTCTTTCATAAAATAAAACTCCAGTAGTTTGACTCAGACGTAGAAATAGTTCTTATCTCTGTTGTACAAAGTTGGCTAGAGCACTTGATTTGATTTTTACATTTCCAACATTTATGCACATTTTGTGTTGTGGATAAAGTGGGTTTGGATTATAAGTAAAGTCCCTTGATATGAAGTTCAAAAAAGAGGATGTGCTGAGATATAAATCTCTTTTTATTTTGTTTTTATTTATTTATTTATTTTATTTTTAACAGTGAGCATGTGAGTGTAACAGTGTCCTTTCACTCAGCTGATTTCTCTCCAGTCACTCTGTGTAAGTGTGTCCTGCCTGCTCTCTCTTTAAATGCGTTGATGCAGGCGTTTCGCTTGTTGCTCTGAAGGTGATGCCAGTATTTCAGGAGCTCATTGGGATGAAACCCATGTGATGTTATCAGATGGCTGTACTTGCAGCTGGAGTAAGATACTCGCCAGTGGTTGAATAAGAACTCATTTGGTGGTGGCGTGGGTTCGATTCCGAGGCTGGCCAGACATATTCCCACAAACACGTCCTCCAGATGCAGATGGCGGATACGTAAAGACACTTGATAGATTTTCCTTGCGAGATCCCCAGAAAAGACGTAACCAGTCCCAGAGCAAAAGGTGGGATACTTGTCACCTGGGTACAGCTCCGGGGGCATGTACCACTTGCTGTTTTTATTTCGGTTGGGTGCGTAGCCTCTCATGTTGTTTCCTGTGAAGTAGTTCCTCCTGGGCTCCAGTTCAGGCCTGAGCAGCTTAAAAATGAGGTACTCTGTGTTGACGAACATGTCGCTGTCTGTCTTCATGACGTAGCTGGTGTGCGGACAGTGCATTGCAACCCAATTTAGTCCCATCAGTGTCTTTGTGGTGAGGTTTTTGTAAGAATCCAGGAAGTCCTGCTGAATGATATCATGATGCCTCCGGCTCTCTGCTTCTAGCATCCTTTGTTGTAGAAGTCCCAGTTCTCCATCTTTTTTCCCCAGCAGAAAGAGCCGGATAAATCCCAGAGCTGGAGCAACACTCTCGTTCCCCCACGTCTGCCGTATAGCATTCCTCGCCTCCACCTGCCGAGCTTCAGTGGCAATCAGCAACACCAGAAATGGCGCAGCTGTGTTGTCTGCACATTTATCAGGCTCGTTAATGATGTAAGGGTACGGTCCGTGGGTTATCACGGCGCTGAGGTCTGCGTCGTCTCTTTGGCTTGTGTTTGCTGCCAGAACGTTCTGAAAATTTGGGTCTGGTTGAGTTGGGTAAACTCCCTGATTTTCACGGGAGCTGATGTTGGCGTCAGCCTTGAAAGTCTGTTGAGGAATGATGACGAACCTCCACTGTGAATGGCGGGTGCTTGTGTTCCATTTGGCTTTGGTGGTGTGAGCTGCTCCACCTCCATACACCAGAGGATGCCCTCTCCACCATGGCATACCAGTGAGCCTCGGCAGCCACACCTGGTGGACTAGAAAGAACAGCACACCCAGCAGAGAGAGCAGATACAGAAGTTTAGCTGTGTGTTTACAGCAGTGGCGTCGTTTCCACTGCATGGTGTCGACACTTCTAGTCTTGACAGTTGTTACGCTTCAATCCAGTTGTCAGCAGGGTTTCAGCTCCTGTTGATGAGTAATATAAATCACTTTGTTGATACCCAGTGATGGCCTAGGAGACAGTGGAAAGAAGAGTATACATTTTCATTGTGAAAAACGAAATTATACTCACAGTTTTCATTCTGATAAGGCTGCAGTTTACAGTAAATAAGCTTGTAAATACCAGCCAAGTTAAGAAAACTTTGCAGCAATCTGGTGAGCACGTTTTCATTTCTTGATTTGGAGAAATACACAACTTGATTGGCCCATCCTGTTGTTTTTAAACATATTTGATATCATATTAATGTAATGAGGGTACATTTCTATAGTCTAAATATAGTTCGTAGGCTTTTATATCGACATTAAAATCTACAAATTACCTGCTTTGACGTCTTCCTCTACCACACTCGTTTGGTTTTAGTTTTCATGTAATAATGCTAGAATGCTAGTTGTGGCTAATTGTAGAATGTCAACAGACGGTGTAGTTTTTGCAGATGAGTTTTCTTTCTTTTTTTTAAGAAAATTACAAAACAAAGGAGCCTAACATAACAGAGAGGACTTTGAGAGAGTTTAAATTCTCTCCACTGTTGCATGCTTCAGTAGAAATGTTTTTCTCCCTTTAGAAAGACACACCCTTTACATCCTGTAAGTTAAACCACAACCAGAGGAGTGAATTATATCAGTCATCTGTTATGACTGTTTTTATGTCGATGTTCGTCTGTATTTTCAATTCTTCACAACATAAACTCACCTTTTTTAGTCTAAAAACTTGTCTCTGTGGTATTCATCGCTGCTGGATAAATTAGTCTTCACACATTCCGACTGGCCTCTCGGTCTCTGTTCCTGCGGTGCTTTTGGCCACATCATAAATGCACACAGCCCCATGTCCTCACTTTTTTTTTTTTTTCCTGCAGCATATGTCAAATTGTCCTCTTCTTTGGCTGGTAAGGTTTCTGTAGTCAGTCCAGGGAAATTAATTTTTCCAGGTAATCCTAGCTTTTTGCCTCATGCGTGCACAAATGTGCTGCTAGTTCATGCGTGCATGCCTGGCAAGAGCATGTTTGAGCGCTCCGGTGTTGCAGTCTCTCAATCTGCCTTGGCGCATTGTCCCTAGAGGCTTGATTTTAGCTGTGGTGTGCTGCTTCTTTTGCTCATGGCCGAAGAGAGAGGATAGACGGTAGTTGACAGTAAGCTGCAGCCCTGGGTCCTTTTACTGTCCCCGCTGTCATGTTGTGTATATCAAAGCAGGCACGCAGAGATGGGATTCACATCTGAATGATAAATAAGCCTACATGTCTCCGTTCAGCTTTGCTCCCCCTTTCTGTGCTTATCCTCGTTTCCTCTTGTTCTTCCTCTTTGATTCACATGCCCGCTGTCCACTGTGTTTCTCAGATCGTTCAGATTTCGGTTTTTATGCTTATCCCCCCTCCCTATTCAGCTGCCTCTCACGCACTGCTCCTTCTAGCTAGAGGAATGAAAGCAACGGGGGAGGAGGAAGATGAACGGAAGGAAGAGCTGTGAGTTGTGAGCTCGCTCTGAAAGGCAGCTCTAGGCTCGGTGGCATTACGCTCTCTCACCACGTCACGCCGTCTTTGCTGCTGTTGCTGCCTGCTCTGTTAAAGGGGAGGGGGTTGGGCTACTGACCTATTTGTATTCACACCCACTCTGAGGAATGAGGAATAAACCATTGTCTCAATTGGCATGCTGTGAGAAAAGGGAAGAGAGGTCATTGTGTACACACTTCCACAAATCTTAGAGGGTCACTGATTTAAAAGTGGCAAACATCAGCTTACATGTTGTTGACTGAAAAACAGTGGACATTACCACCCAGACCCCAGCAGTCTGTCACCCCCAGCTGTCATCTCACACAAACGTCTTGCATATAGTTAATTAAAATTATCTTTACACTAAGCTCACTAAATCTAATATTTAGCATCTTTGCCCATGTTACAATACATATATTTTATTTGTGTCTGGTAATGACAGAAAAATAAAAAAACGGTGACTTTTCAGGTGACAAACCACAACTGTGATTCTTAGCAGCACAAAGGCACAGAGATGACTGAAAATGCCGGCATAAGTACTGTTGCTGAAGCGTGAACTAAAATTGTAAGTGACCGTTATGTTTTTATGACTGTTCCAGCAGTAGAAATCCCATTTCTGAATTTTACAACATAATCACAGTTTTCTCATCCTGTGAGAAAGTTTGACTCCACTAACTTTTGCATGTTGGACTTTTATGTTTCTTTTTTCTGGTTTCATCTAAACATATAGGCCTTTGCCATAGCTTAGTACAGTGGTGGTGCAGATTGAATTACAGAATAGATCGATTTATTGTAAGCTATGCTTTAATGTACAGTTATCACCCATCACACCTGCTCCGCTCCACATTTCTGAAGCAGCAGAGCTCCTTCTCCCTCAGACTGATTCAACCTCACTGCCACAAAGAACCCTTGAGGAAATCATTCCTACTGTTCTCTATAAAGCTGTGTTTAAAACTCTCTTCATGCTGTGACAGGTGAACACACCTGTCAGGCATAAAATCCCAAATGTACTTTGTATTAAACCTTCATTCAGCTGTTTGTTTGTTTGTTTGTTTTTTTAATTTGCTTTTTTTATGTAATGTACATATAAATTAATGCAATTTTCACTTTTCTCTCAGGCAATGTCAGTCTTACTATTACTGTTTTTAACTACATTTTTACTTTTTTGTTTTTAATCACTGCTATAACTATAAATTCCTGCATAAGGCTTTTATCGTGTATTTCTTTGTTTAATGCGGTCTCTACTATTTTTACTTTTTATGTTTCTGTTCTAACACCCACATTTCCCTTGTGACGTCAGTAAAGCAGCTATCTGTCTTGTTTTGTAGGTTAGCCCTGACAAGTTTAGCTCTCTTTCACAAGGGTAACTTGTGAACAAACAAATACTAGTGCTAAGAAAAACTACAGCAGTGTAATTAGCATTTGAGAGGTTTAAGGAACTTGCACTCGCACTCAGATGGGGCCTTCTAGTTAACATTAACCCACATTCAGTTCAAGCAGATGAGCTCCAGACATGCAATTTATCTGTAAATGACACACTTTGTTGTAGAGCTTCAGTTAGACGTTACCTTGCAGATCAGAGGAGTTGGAGTATATTTGATACTTGATGCCCACTAATATTTAACTGTTGGTTGATTGTAGTTGTGTTAAAATGCTGAAAACTTTAGAAAACAAATAACAGATCACGATAAGGATGACTACCAGCTGCTTCAAGAGCAGCTGCTCCTGCTAGGTGGCTATCTAAGCCTAAATATTCAACACTGTTCAGTTATTTCACTGATGAAACACCTTGAACAATTTATTTCAAGTGGCCTGTTGGGCACAACAATCGAAGCTGCACAATTTTTATATTTCTTGTTAACATCAGAAGTTTCTGAAGACACTGTATGATGGGACTGTATATAACCTTGTATTTTTAATCTTGAGGTGTTGCTTGTTTTCTAGGAAGGAGCATCTGCTCGAAAGGCCCAGACCCCTGCACTGCAGCCTGTACCTCGTCCAGGTTAGTGTTGAATTCTAAATGTTCATGTTTAATCATGCATAAAGAATAAATACAGAGTAAAAACCTTTTTTTAGTTTTTGCCCATCGTGCCACAGAGTGTAAGGACTGTTTCTGTTTGAGAGTTTGTACTGGAGTGATGTTTTTAACAAAGACAGACTTGCACTCTGTACTACTACAATATTCTTTTCTGTGCCTTATTTTTCATATAGCAAGGGAAAACCGCTAAAAACACCCTATAGTCTGTACATGCTCCAGCTGAGCCTGGGCTAGTTCCTTTTTCATTCATTTCTCAAGGGTTAAATTGATTCTGTCTTTTTTTTTTTTTTTTTTGTCCTCCTCCCAAATCCTGACGTAGTCACATCATGACTGTTTTCAGTTTTCAGTGCTCCCAACACTGCCTGTTAGTATGTGTTGATCAGCTCTTTTCATATATCAGTCACTCGGGTCTCTTACCAGCAATTTCTAAAGGGACTGTATCAGAGCGTTGTGTAATAATAACGGTATTTCTTTTATTCACAACGTCGACTGTTTCCAGGCGTGGCATTTAGACACATGACTGTACTAATAAAAAAAGAAAAGAATATTCACATGATTTCTGAATGAAGCTGCATCGCTAAAATAACCTTTTGTCTGTAGAGAAGAATCACATGTTTGTTTGACTCTTCTACAATGGGTCAAACTGGTTCTACTTTTTATTTCTTCCACACATGCAATGGGAAGTTGCTAAGCGTTTGACCCATTTGACCTGCAGCAGAGGTTTTAAGCTAAAACTTTGTCTTTGAGTGTGACTGCAAGTCTGACAAAAACTGTCTTTTCTGCTTTATTTAATTATACTCCAATTAGCAAAAGACTAAACGTTTAAATATATTTAGTGGTCTTTCTTTAATTTTTGCCACTACTTTTATAAACTATCTAACGGTTCTCCAGTTGCTCACTCCATGGTGGTATTTCACATGGGATTTATGCATTTGTGTTGCTTTCAGTTTTATCTCCAGCTGCTTCAGCCGGTTGGTAGATATTTATTACTTTAACACATTGCAGAGTTCTTGCAAATCCCCAACCCCAATTCCAAAAATGTTGGGACACAATAAAATGTAAATTAAAAACCGAATGCATCCTCTCCTCTTTCAACACCAGTGCAGACCAGATCATGTGCTGTCTGATGTAGGATTCAATACTTGATGTAATTGAAATATGGGTTGATGGCAAATTCTGTTCTTACTTGGATTTTAAACAAGGTCCCAACTTAAACATCATGAAACTGAACCACAGTTTGATGAAATGGGGAACTTGGAGAATCGGCTACATGTATTTTTAGTCTAACACTTTTTCTTTTTTTTATCATTTGACACACTCCGTGTATGCAAGCTTTAAGAGGCAAAGTCGGGTTTCCGTTTTCTTTTCTTTTTTCTTTTTCCCCTTTTGGACCTAAAGGGTTCATTTATTTCATTGGTTAAAGTTAGCATTAGGTATACTGATAGACACCAGATTCTTCCAACTATCATGTGGAAGTACCTCCCCTTTTCCAAACAGTTTTTAAGGATAAATTCCAAAAAAAAAAAAAAACCCTTTCTGTGTTCAGGTTTAGTGATGTTCGTTCAGTCGTTGGATATTGTAAGTCTTACTATTGTTAGAGCTTATGAAGAAAATTTCTTGTCAAGGAAGTGACTTAACAAATACTTGACGCATAGGAAGCAGTTTTACTGAGGATTGTTGTTCTTGTCTTTGGACTCAATATCCACATTCGTGTTTGTATTTATTTAAAAATATATTCTTTTAACTGTTTTCTCTCTAGTTTCACAAGCCAGACCTCCACCAAACCAGAAGAAAGGTACATCACATTTGATCAGAGTTAATCACTGTTTTTTAGTAGTACTGACCAACTGAGCTGTAGTTTTAAACCATTTTTAATGTGGCTTTCTCCACAGGATCCCGAACACCAATCATCATCATCCCTGCTGCCACCACCTCCCTCATCACAATGCTCAATGCTAAGGATCTCCTGCAGGATCTGAAGTAAGTACAAATCATTAGTGCCCTTCTTCTTTCTCTAAAGTGGAAGACAGTGCAATGAATCAATTGCACTGTCTTCCATGCATTGATGTTATTTGGCGGTTGATGTTCTTCAGACACGCAGTAGTGGATTTTTTTTTTGTCAAGTTGCTCAACACTAAGTTTAGGGCAGAGATTGAAAAAGAGCTTGGCGTGCCAGCGGTGACTGTCTGTGGTCGTTGCCATAGAGCAACAACTGTTTGGAGGTTTAATGACTGGATTTAATGTTGGCACCTCTGCAAAATGGGCAGTGTTGGCAAGAAAGGTAAAAATTGTACCCTAAGGAGCAGCAGTGAAATGACTTCCAGACTCTGGCCTGTACCAGGTTTATCACATCAGAAGAGAAGAAGAAGCAGGGCATCCCGCGGGACAATGAGGTTCTGCTACAGAGGCGCAAAGACCAGATCCAGCCTGGTGGCACAACACTGAGTGTCACCGTGCCGTACCGCGTCATCGATCAGCCGCTCAAACTGGCTCCCCAGGATTGGTCAGTATATGTATTTTCTCAGTTATATTAGCATTTTACACCATACAGGAACACTATGGAATCAACAAGCCTGTACTCCCCTCTGTACCTTTATCATGAAATGACCATTCATCAGATGACTCAGCTGTTAACGGGGATATTTGAGTGTTTAGCAAATATGACTCATTATTATGCATGCAGCCTGTGTTGAAACCACAAGATGATTATGTTTCAGAGTCTGAGTTATCATATAATGGGTACACAGTACTGGCCGATTGTTGAATAATTTCAGAGGGAAATGGGGGGGAGAGGTGTGCGTTTCCTCTTCCTCACTTCTGCTGGAGCAAGTCTTAAGCCCATGTATAACACCCACTGGTATTGGCATATATAGCACATTACTGGTACTTGCCCAAGGACATGTGGAGCCGAGGATCAGTCCACCAGTTTTCCGAACCACTCCACTTGACCTACAGCCGATCAAGAATTTCAGCATCGGGCATCCTTGGTTGTAAATCCAACATCAGGAAAACACATATTGTCATATTAATGATACCTGAGATCCTTGCCCTCTGCTGCAGTGTTCAGTGAATGTGTTTACAGCTTATTGCACCTTCTTTAAATGCAGGGCTCTAGAGTGTGACCAATTTGGTCGCAAATGCGACCATATTTTTCAGTGGTGCGACTAAAAAAAAAAAAAATTTGGTTGCACCTGTGCGACCAAATGTTCGGTTAGCAAAAAAAAAAAAAAAATCTGCAACCTTCCAACAACAGACACATATTATGCCCCTATCGTGGACTAAACCAATGAGAGATGGTAAGGGGCGAGACCTCTCTGATGAGGCCTGATCCTTCTGAAATTCATAGCCAGTGCTCTGACACGGTGTCATCAATCTTTGAATGCTGAAAAAGCACAGTGTATCCAGAAAAACACATTATATTATATAAATTATTATAAAATTTGTGTGCGCCTAACTTTTGTGCCGGTACGCCTAACTTTTTAAAGTTAGGCGTACCGGTACGCCCATGGCAAAAAGTTAGTCTAGAGCCCTGAAATGTTTAATCCAGTTTTTTTTTTTTTTTGACAAGCCTGTTTCTTCCTTCAGGGATCGAGTGGTGGCTGTGTTTGTGCAGGGTCCTGCCTGGCAGTTCAAAGGCTGGCCGTGGCTGCTGCCCGACGGCTCTCCTGTCGACATTTTTGCCAAAAGTAAGTAATATTGTGAAGTCTAAATAGACTATTTAGTCTATTTAGTTTCACTGTGTTGAAACGATAGCAGTAAAAAATGGTTGGAGTCGTGATGTTTGGTTTTCCACTCATTCAAAGAATCAGCAAATTGTGAACTCTGTGCCTGTTGTAGACATATTTATCTGTGGACACCTTTCAAAGCACTCAGTGTTACCTTACAACAATAAAATTAACAAGTAGATCAATATTAAAGACAGATTTAAGTTTGAGATTCAGAAATGTAAAACATAAGGCGTTGATGGTTATAGGTGATATGCTGATACTAACAGGTAGGTTTTGCGCTGTGCTTTTAAGCTGTGTCATAGTTTGGTTGACGGAGTTAGAGGCAGTGAGTTCCAACGATGAGTCTCAGCTAAAGCCTCTAGTGTTAAAGTCTGAAGCGAGGAGCAGTGAGGAGAGCGTGGAGCACGGGCAGAGGTGTGAGGAGATGAGGGTGCCAGGTCATGGAGAGCTTTGAAAGTGAGGAGCAGAATCTTGTATTGGATGTTCTGGGAAATGGGGAGACGGTGAAGCTGGGTGAGAATAGGTGTAATATGATAAGTGTGGGTGATTATTCTCTCTGCAGAGTTCTGTACAATTTGGAGCCAGTTAAGAAGTTTTGGGTGGAGATCAGAGAGAATAGCATTCCATTAATCCAAAGGCATGGATTATTGGAATGCTGTTCAAGGGCATGAACTAGAACTTGTGTGTAGCCTGAAGATGTTAGGTGGACTTGATGTGGGTGACAAAGAGAGTATTGTCCATCTATAGAGACATCAGATAGGGTGTCCTTTCATTCAATAAAATAACTTCATGACGGCTTGCGAGCAGGTAATGAGGAAAGGACGGGCAAAGGAGTTGTCAACGTAAAAATGAAACTATATTTCTGAGAAGAAAGAGATCATTTATAAATAGCAGGGGGTCCAGTACTGATCCTTTAGGGACCCCATGTGTGACCGAGGCTAATAGAGAGCGTACAGTCTTGCCTTGAACTATATCCTGTCAGAAAGGAAGGATGTAAACCATTCTCATGCTGTGTCCTGGAGTCCAGCACTGGCTCGTCATTCTAACAGGGTGGGAAGTGGTATCAAAGCAGCACTGAGGTCAAGGAGGATGAGGATGGTGAGAACAGTGCCATGTGATGTCAGGAGGGATGTCAGTGGTCTGTCTAGAACGGAAATCGCGTTGAAATGGCTCGTAGAAATTATTGTTAACTAGAGCTGTGGTGCCACCGTGTCTTCCAGGATTTTAGAGATGAGGTTGGAAAAGGATTCAGAGGGTTGAATGTGTAGAATAAACTAAGACGTTGAGGAGATATTACTGAAAAACATCCTTACGGTTGCATGAATGCATTTTCCCCTCCAGTACGAGCTTTTCATTTAAAATACGATGAGGCAACGACTGATCCCAATGTGCAAAAGTGGGATGTGACCGTCCTGGAGCTGAGCCGCCACAGACGCCATCTGGACCGGCCCGTCTTCCTGCGCTTTTGGGAGACCCTTGACAGGTACTTAATTTTTATGCACTTAATTAAATTTCTTAATGTAATTTAATTTCACCTCGATGCACCTTTTTTATTTGTTTTTAATATGTAGTTAACGAAACTTTCTGTAATAAACTCTTTTCCTCGCTCCCTTTTCTTTCTTGGTGAACAGATACATGGTGAAACACAAATCTCACCTCAGGTTCTGAGCCAGGATCACAGCCACAGACACCGAAAATCCCACAAATCAATTCGTCAGCCTTCCCCTTCTAATTGGTCCAACTCCCTCATCCAAGCTGCCAATCCATCTTCCAACATGATCCCCATTTTAAGAGGAAGAGGAGGAGCGATCATTCCAGGGCTTCCTCCAGGACTCCTAATGCAGTCTGCTGGAATTGTTACTTTGGACATCAGAAAGGAGATTTTTGTGTTTTTTGTTGTAATTGTTTTCTAATGTTTTCAGGTAGTTAAAGACAAATACCAAAATAAGTTTTATATAAAAGGTAACATGCTGCGGAGATGATTAAAACACAATACTAAGCAACATGAGCTCAGAGGGAGATGCTTGCCTTTTGTCAGCGGTAAACAGGAAATGTGAGCGTTTTAGTCTGATGAAAACGTGAGAATCTCTGGGTACAACTGAGGCAAGTGCTGAGTTTGAGGAAGAGACTTTCTTTACACTTCTCTTTTTTTTTTTTTTTTTTTTTTTTTTAATTTTGGGTGTTTGTGGTCTGAATGTACATATGTGATCAAATCTGTGAGAGCCAAAACTCCTTGAGCAGAAAGGGGAGTGCAGGTAAATGTGTTCATATGTTAGATTGCTCCTCTGCTCTCACTCAGTTAAAATGATCTCAGTCAAGCAGTCAATCCCTAGTTCAGTTTTTGACAGCTCTGCACACGTCTTGGTCATGCAATGACCTTGTTAAACTCCTTTTTTTTTTTTGGTGTTGTGCTAGATGAGAGAAATTATGGAGAGTATTGCTTTAAAACATCACATGAAAATAGACAATAAAGCCTCTGAGAAACAAGTGCTTGTGTGCAGTCTGCTGAACGTGGGTAGTGCTTATTTGATTTGATATCTCAGTAGTTTAATGTTAGTTTCATTTATCCATGTCACCTGAAATACATTGTGTGGTTAATGAGGCTGAACACAGATGCAGCTGAGCCCTAAAATATCTCTCCAGTTTTACTGTGTGGCTCCAGCACTGTTACATAATGTCTTGTGAAATGTAGCTACTATAAACAATTCTAACACATTTTACTGTTGCAGTTAATAATCTGCTCGTGGTTTGATGACTTCATAATCAAAATACGAACTAAAACAAATCCACGAGTATCAGAACAAGTGATCTGTGACGGCCGTGATTGGCTTCCTAAGGATTAGGAATAACCTCATTGGGACTGGAGGATGTTTAAACTGGATAGAGTGCATGCTTGCTCATGTTCCATCGTATATAATCTCCAGACGCTTTATTAGGAACACCTTAGTACTTCAAGGTTTGACCCCCTTTTTGCCTGCAGATCTGCCTTAATTCTTCATGGTATAGATTCCGTGAGGTGCCGGAAACCATGTTGATATGACAGCTTTGCACAGTTGCTGCAGATTTATCAGATGCACATTCATGATGTGATTTCCACATTCTCCTACATGCCTTCCAGGACCAAGGAGCCGACAGAGGAGCTTTATTAACATGTGAAGAGCCCAACATTTCTGACAGGGCTTAAACAAAGAGCTCAAAGGAAGAGTCGGTATTGGACTCCACCAGGTGGGCAGAAACACAGCAGCACATGAGAAAACAGTGACACAAGTGCTGGTTTCATTTTATTTTACATTAACATTTTAACATAAAAATAAACACGTAATTCACAAAAATCCTGTTAAACCCACTCAAACTCCTCCATAAATGAACTCAAAACCCCATCTCAGGTGGGACAAACACAGGTTCATTGATTTATTTTTTTTGTGACCTGAGTTGTCGCCTCTTTAGGCTCTGCCTGTTAATCGTGGTCCCCTGACAGTAAAGCACTTTCGTTCCCACGGCCCTCGGCCTTTCAGACTTCACATAGGGGAATATGCAAGATGCTGTGGCAGGTAATTTCAAATGCAATGTTTCTATCAGATCAATAAACATCAGCAAACACACGAACCGTTTGTGTGCAGTTTGTAGCACAGTGTTGCAAGCTAAAGGTCCAGCTGCTGTTTTCACGGGGAGAGAAAAGAAAGGGCGCGAACTTCACTCAGAGATGGAGAAAGATGACAAAGACAGGAAAGAAAGAAGAAATGTTTATATTTAAAGATAAGGACTGATCAGTGGTGTTGGAAATTTAAAGCTTACATGTAAGTCCTCGTTTTTTTTAATTGGATATCGGGTTTGTGCATGTGACAATATGCTTTTGTTCATGTTGTGAAACCTGCTGCAAAACAAACTGAAGTAGACTCGCTGTGGTTTGCTGCACTGTGATGGGTTTAAAGTAAAGTACAGTGTGTGACCGGTGCACAGTGGCTAAGGTTTCATGAAGTTAAACTGATGATGCTGAGATGCAATCACTGAATTCCACCTTCATACCAACTTTATAGTGTCTAATATAAAGACAGCATAAACTGTGTATTGTATAGAGAATGGAAATTAGCCAGAACAACTCACGAGAGATCTGCTGACACCTTGTGTCAGCTGATCACAGCCTGTACACTAAGAAAATCTACTGGAGCTCTCAATAGAATTATTGTGTGCTGTGATTCTTTTGCCCACACTGAGCCATTAAGAACGATTTTAGCGTTCCCCCACGTGCTCAATCCCACTTCAGCCCCTGACTGTGCTCATCTTTTGCTTAGATGCAGTCATCCTCTACAACGTAGCCAACAGAAAACAGATTTCTTTTCTCTGCTCATGTTCTGCTTCACTGATTCAAACTGAGAATATTTACTAGTATTAAAATTTAGACTAAAATAAAGTTTGTATTTCCATTTCCTAATATTATTTTATTATTACATTAATAAAAAAACAAGGTTCAGTTAGCTTTGCATAGAAGCAGCTGGTAGAAATGTGTTTCAAAGAGCTACTTTTACTCTGAGTACATTTCAGTACTTTTTCACTTTCACTTGAGTAAAGAAGTGGAATCAGTACTTCAACTTTTACTGGAGTATTTTTAAACACTAGTATCTGTACTTCTACTTAAATACAGAATCTCTGTACTTTTTCAACGTCTGGCTAGCTGCAATTCATTTACAGCAAATCCCACTAAGTGTGGGCCTGTCTACCCCAGTATTTCTCCTCCAGCTGTATTGGTGGATGAAACCTACATAGAGGATGCTTCCTAGGTGAATGAGAACCAACGAGGACTTGATCAGCAGCGGTCAGAGTACCCAGTGCCCACACTGTGAGCGATTGAAGAGCTGCTCCAAAGGTTTCTGTCTGACTGTGGTAACACAACATCAAATATGAGGCATCTGGAGTCAATCTGCATTGACCACTTTGTTAAACTTCCTTCAAGGCCGTCTTACATGAACACAAGTTAGAATATTTAACTTTGACCTTTGCCATTCAGTAAACTTCCCTTTCTTCTTTTTGAGCCATGGATTTAAGATTAGTATTATTATCCTACTGAAAGTCTGATTTTTCTCACATAACTATCCAGAGGGAAAAATCCAATGTTTTCTTATATGTTCATTGGCAAACAATTGTTTTGCTGTGCACAGGAGTAGAGTGGCTCCTCCACCTTTTTGGAGGGTTGGTGATTTGATTCTTCAGTCTGAAGTGTTCTTGAGCAAGACACTGAACATCTTATTTTCCTGCTATTCGACTTTGAACATGTGTGATAGTTAGTAAGCGCCTACAAGGCAGAGAATAGAGTGCTGGCTGAAGGAGTGGATGCAACTAGAAGGAAAAGGATTATTGAGTCCGTTTATTCCACCCTAGTGTTCGTTTTGGACAGCAAAGGCTGGAACACTTGGAACACTTCCCATCCCAGTTAAATTTGTCTCTTTGTGACTGGAAATGCATGCAATTTGGCACTGAGATGCAGATTTTCCAGCAGATCCTTGGATCAAATTGAAGTGTCTGGACTATTCTTTCCATCAAACTCTACTCGCAATTTATTTTCTTTTTTTTCACAGTGAATGATTTTTATTTATTGATTTTACAAAAGTGACAATTAAATATGAACTGGTGATTCTAAATTGGCAAGATGTGAACATCTGAGCGTGTTGGCCCCTCTGTGGCCTTGTGACTGGCTGGTGACCTGTGCGGGGTGCACCCTGCCTCTCGCCCTGCGACAGTTGCGATAGGCTCCGGCCTGTCAGCGACCCTGAATCGGATGCGCAGAAGAAAATGGATGGATGCATGCAAAATGTTGTTTTTGAGTGTCAGCCGTTTCCGCTGGATACAAATATATTTTTCACACATTGTCGATGCTTCTGTGCAACTGGTGTTGTTTTGTTCTCAGCGTCTGTCTGCAGCTTTGAACCCGTTTCAGGAACTTAAAAGTAATGTTCAAATCATAGCAGAGCTTTTTCCATGAAATAAATAAATAAAGGAGTATCCCAAAAAAGCAGCTCAGAGAGTGAAGTTGTGCTCTTTCATTTCTTCTCGTTTTGAAACACCATGTATGCCATTTTCCAGCCCTGAAATTAGAAAGTTACAGATTCATTAGAATCAAAAGTAGTAACAGAAATGTTGCCTGAAGATGTTCCCTGGATCATCAACAGGGAGAAAAAGGGCGATGCGAGAATACAGTTGCATTTAAAAACACTCAAATCAACCAAGAGCATGACATTATGATACATTTATTTTCCTGCCTTTCTTTGAGAATGTACCATCCTAAAATCTCCTCATTAAAATGTAAAGGTGGTAAAGTGCTTTCATTCAGCCATTGTTTTCTATACAAATCCTATCATTGCATCTGCAGGGTCAGCTAACATCAAGTGGCTGATGCTGAGCCTCAGTTTTTGTACTAATGTGTGCAGTTACAGGTCAAGCTCTAGCATTGCTATGCTTGTCCTGAGCTAAGTATTACAGCATTGCACATATATAATATTTAACTGATTAATTTGATGACATCAGTTGAATTTGTTGGAGCAGAAGCAGCGAATAAGGTCAAAGCAGGACAACCTTTACATATGTCATGTGACACAAAATGATGTCAACATATTCGCTGTTAAAAATATTTGCTCTTTTATGGGATGTTTTATGTTTTCTTTGCCATTTGAAATTATAGCCAGAAATCCAATTTTCCCACCAGCACTTTAATGCAGAGCCCATGAAGATCCAGGAGATGGTGATCACACACAAACTATAGGATCGCATTACAGTCATCAGTAATAATCTAACCCTAAATCATTATTCCTCCTTATTTTATAACATGTTTTCACTTTTTTGCCTTTCACCTGTGTTACTCCAGCCTGACCTTTGGCTTGGCTGTGTTTGGTATTTCAAAACAACAAAACCGTGACCTCTGATCACGGCAGTCCGGGAAATCATTTTGAAATGCGCACTCTAAACAAACTGTTGTGAGAGCTGTTCCAAACAAGGCTGAATCCTGGACGATATATAGAGTAACCCAGCCCACCACACACACACACATACAAACACAGACACGCTGGCATTACAGTTATAAAACCAAAAGTCAACATTAAATTAGAAATTAGAAGCTCAAACTAAAGGTGCACAGAGAGTCTGCAACTATAATTGTACAGAAGCAAGTATTTTTGCAATGCTGGTCAGTACATTCCTCCTCGTACAGTTTTCCTGTGCGTCTGAAATCAATTTGAAGGAAGAAAAAATGTAACTCTACAGGTTTGACTTTTCCCTCCAGTTTACTGGATTTTAGATGCTTGCTCCATTTGGGCATGTGGGCAGAGTTACGGCATGATGCCACAGGCATGGTTAGATTTTGGGGGAATTTCCTTAAATAATTATTAACCACCTCTGATTTTATCTCGTCTCTGTGCTCTCATGTTTGTTGCGTTACTCTGCAGTATTTGAGCTCCTGACAGGATGTGTGCGCGCTATCTTGGATTTGTGCTTCTGATTTGGTTTGCAGGAGTGACGCATGGTAAGAATATTAAATTCACTTCCTGCTATTTTCATACTTAAAAACACACTTTTAAAAAGTGCATTTTCCTCTAGTTGCTTACTTGTTCATCACTTTTTCAGCACAAAATGAAAATGTCTGCAGGGCTCCTGTGCTGAATGGGGGTTATTATGTCCCTGAAAAAGAGACTTACCTTAATAAAGCAGAGCTCACTTACGCTTGTGATTCTGGACTGAAACCGGTGGTGGAGGGTTGGTGGGCGAGAAGCAGATGTGAAGATGGGAATTGGGTTCATAAACCACAGTGTATAGGTAAGTGTTCAGTAATATCTCAACAAATTTGTTTCAGTTAGACGCTACAAATCTGCAGGAGTGCGAACTTTATTCAATACCATCAGTTAGCTGTTCATTAAAAGAACAATGTGGAGTGATGCTGTTGTATGAAAGAAGTAATGCATTCAGTTTGAAGCCATAAAAAATTATCCTTATTTGTTATTTGTTTTATTAAATTGTACTCTAATATGTAGTATAATATTTAAAAGTACACAGTAATGTAATGCATACCAAACCCAGCAATTACTTGACAGCTTAGTGTGAGTCTGACGGGTGATATTACTTTCTTCTGTTTACAGAACAGGGTCCTAAATCAGAACAATCGAGGAGCGTGTCAGGATACATTTCACTGCGTGTTGTAGTCGTATAACTATGCATGTGACAAATAAAGAATCTTGAATCAATTAGAGGACAAGAATAATATGAAAACAAGTAAAATACAGTTTAAAGAAAGTCATCAAATGAGTTTGTTGTTTTTTATCTTCTTCAGATCAAAATGCCTGCCTCCCCCCAACAATATCTCATGGGAAATATGATAAAGCAGAAGACGGTTGGTACAAAGAACGGTACTCTATTTTGGTACAATGTGACGATGGATATGAACGCAAAGGCAACAGTAGGCCCAGGTGTAGAAGTGGAACCTGGAGCCCTTTGCCTGTCTGTGAGAGTAAGTCTGCCAGATCCCACACAAACAAATCACTTTCTCACCACCTTCGTCAGTCGGCTTGTAATGACAGGTTTTTTTGTTCCTCACAGGAAGGAGGGATTCATGCAGTGAGCCTCCAAAAATCTCTCATGCAGTCATAATTCATCAATACAAGGAAGTGTTTTCTGCAGGTTCAGAAGTGCAGTATGAATGTGAAGAAGGTTATACTCGAGAGGGCAACAATATCATCATTTGTGAACGTGGACAATGGACTGCAGGGCCAACATGCAGTAAGTGTGTAAAAAATTCATTTTATTTTTTCTCACCTTTCTAAAACCTAAAACAATGTTACAAAAGTTTATAAGGAACCAGTTTCTGTATACGTTCATCAGAAGAGATTCATGCACAGCATGTGTAGAAACTGAATTATTGGCTTTTGAAATTGCAGTTGCACTTTGGGACAGCTTTTTGTTTACTTTTTCCTGGTGCAGGTTGATCCAATGTTGCAAGATGACAAATGACCTGCAAGAATATTTATTTCTGCTTATGACATTAAAAATGAACCCTGCAATCCAAAACAAACAAACAAAACAAAAGCTGCATAATAAATACAACAAGGTCTCACTAAATTGAAAGTGGAAAAAATAAAAATCCATATAATTATATAAATGCAGTCCAGGTCTGAGAGACATTAAACTTTACTTTGGCAACAGTCTGTCAGCATCATAACAGGGAAGATTTACCTTTTTTGGGGTCTTTTTTCTTCTTTACATGGGCTGCTTAGTTTTTATAGGATGACAACCACACCTTTTATCAGCAGTAACTGAGATGATGTAGGACTTTTGTCTTGTTTGACAATTTGTATAAAATTTGAGAATAAATCTGATAGGATTGCCACTGTTACTTGAATTGTGCTCTGAATTCATTTGCAAGTCAGCATGTAAACAACAGTTTATGTGACAGAGCACGTTAGCATTAAAGCTGCTTTTAAGCTGAATAGTCTCAATAATATCTTCGGTTCTGCAGACAAATCATCAGCAGATCAGGGACACTCTGCATCAGACACAGACGTCCAGCCTGAGGGGGGAGGTACATTTTTAATCTTTTTGTCCGTGCACGTCATCTCTGTGTTTGTGTATACTTTAAATCTAAAGCATGTTTTTCATTTAGACAGAAGAGAAAGTGGAGCTGGCAGTGGTAAACAACCGGAGGGTAAGTGAAGCATATTAATTAGTGGATCCAGTCATCTCATTTCTTAGACTATTGGAACATTTTTGGACACAGATATTTATCTTTGACTCTCATTTTTGATTTAGAAACAAGACTTGCAAGACAAGCATTAAAAAAGAAAACGGCAACCAATAAATTTTGAGCACTTAGTAGATTATTTGGCTTCAATTTTCACCCCAACCCTTATCACAGATCTGAGGAAGCTCTAAGTTATCATCTCATTATTCTCCATGTTAATAAAACAGCCCTTTGTGCTTCTGACCCATTACATTTTTACTTTTTTTTTTTTTAACTTTTTTTTTTACCTGAAAGAAAACCTGAATAAAACTCACGACTTAAATGAGTAGGTTAAAAATATGAACTGTTGCCGTTTGTGCTGTGACCTCTTCTTGTCACCAACCATTGGGGGGAATGGGCAGAGGACAGCACGACCCTGCTGTCAGTGGGGGACAACCTTCAGGTGGAGGCAGGTTTTAGACATAAATAAGATATGAATGAGTGTGTATTTGCCTTGCAGTCCATGTCTTTATGAAATCAATGCAGCATGTACCATATAACTAATGAGTTATCTGCTCTCATCAGGTAGAGGAACCACTGGACATCAAAATTCAAAAAATAATTTTTACTCCAAAAGTTTATTAAAAATACTACCTAAAAATTCTTCTTACTGTTTTTTTATTTTATTGCAGGAGCGTTCTGTGTAATGAATGCTGCTAGATATGCTCATTATGGTCTTGCTGCAGCTGAACCTGAAAACATGTGGGAAGGACAAGATAAATATTTTTCTTGTATAGCAAGAGACAAATATATCCGTGTTCGGTGTACTAACAGAAGGCTAGATTTCACCAGATGTAAGTATTTATCTCTTTACATTTTAACTCTTTGAGTTTCTTTTTTTGTTTGGCAGCAAACAAAATTTCTTCTCTGGGATCTGATACACAAACAAGAGGAATAGTGAAAGAAAAGTAAATAAAATTTCCCACACAGGAACATATTGAAATAGAAACCTAGCATTGCTGATTTGTTAAAAGCTGCAGCTGATGTTTGTCTATAGGAATGACACCCCCGCTTCATGTTGTTGTATGGAGAGTCATTCCCAGCTTCCAACAGCCAAACTCCTCTATCTGCCTTTGTCCCAGCACATCACAAAAAGCAGGAGATTCACTCTTTATCACAGAAACAAAGTTTTTTAGTGTTTAGCATCCACACTTGTTCCAGTTGCCCCCAAATCACCACAAAACAGTTTGTTATGGTTACAAAACCTCAAAAACATCAATGAAGTAACTTAAACAAATGTTAATGTGGAATAAAAGTAAAACACGAGGAATAAAAGCAGTCTGGCTCTTTAAGAACAGAGAGGATTTTCCTCTGTAGGTTTATCTTTGAATGCAGTGAATCAGTCTTCACTGATAAAGTTTATGGATCTGAGCTTCTAACTGACAAACTATCTGCTTCTTGTTTAGGCTGTGATGGAAATGAATTTCAATCTTTTGTAAGTGTTATTCTTTGATTTATTTTCAAACAAATATAGTTTCTTTGAAATAAATGTGCTTGATGTTTTTTACTCAGCTGTTGTTTGTTTGTGTTTTAATCAGCCTGACTGCTATAGATTCGGAGAATCCTACTGACAACACAACCTTTCTGAAACACTTCAACCAGAACCTGCAGAGCAACAATGAAACATGTTTCTTTTCTTTGTCCAGTTTTGGGGCTGATTGTTCTTTAAACACCAAACTGTCCATAAATGATTTGAACTTTTCATGCACTCAGTACATGATGTGTACACTGAATCCATAAAGTGTCGATGGCTGGCTGAGGTCTGAATAAAATGTTTCGTCATCAGAGACGTCTTTGTATTGCTTTGTCTACTAACTGCGTAGAACAGTTCTTTTACTATGTACATCAAAATATTATTTAATAAATAACAATAACGGAAACACTATAGTAAGCAGACAGGAACAAGTTTATTGATTTGTTTTACTTCATGATGGTGTTGGCTTTGGTTAGTGACCAAAAGAATAAGATTGTGGATACAAGCATGCAGAAGATGCAGTAAGTGTCATGGTCCTGGGTCATTTTGACCCAGCGTTTTGTGTTTCCTTGAAATTCATTTTTGTGCCTTGTGTTTATTCTGATTTTGTATTAGTTTAGGGTTGAACCTGAAGTTTAGTGTTTTATCAGCCCTACTTGTGTCTGTCCTCGGTGCTCTGTTCATGTCACCGTGTTGTGTTGTAAATCAGTCTGTGGGTTTCCTGCTTTACTTTGAAGGCTCGTGTTCTGGATTTCCTGTTCTATTCTGAAGGTCTGTGTCTGTTGTCATTGTGTTCAGCTTGTCTCCTCCGGTCATCATGTGTATTGGGTTCAGCTGTTCTTCCCTCCTGTGTGTGATTACCTCGTGTGTGTATATTTAGTGGGTGTCGGTCTGTGTTCATTGTCGGCTCGTCTGCGTTCTATGGTGTTTCGTTCCTGTCTCTGCCCCGCACCCCTTTTGTATGCTCTCAGGTTTGTCATTTAGTTCTCCCAGTTTAGGTTTCTTCAGTTGTTTTGTCATGCCTCACTGCCTGTTTTTGCCACTCCACCACTTGTAAATAAATGTCACTCGAATCATCAGTCACTGCCGCATTTTGGGTCCTCCTTTTCCTCCAACACCACACGGCTCACCCCGCCAGCCATGACAGTAAGAGCGTAGGGAAATATTTTATTTTAAGCCAACATGAATATAATCTCGGGAAATAATTTAAACAGATATTATTAACACATTTATATTTAAACACAGATTTTTTTAGTAGATATGTGTCCAACTGATATTTAGGCTTAAAATGTCAGAGGTCTGTGATGGCACAAAACCCTCATTTGGTGTCCTGGTCCAAGAAACATACAAGAAACAGGAGCAGAAGATTTAAAGAACTGACCATCAGACAAAGAAAGTTCTTATATCCAACCCAACATTTGAGCCAAGCCCAAAGATTCTTGTGCTTCACAATATCAAAAGCAGAAAGCAGCTAATGTCCAAAATAATGAGGGCTGTGATATCTCCTGAATCTAATGTGAGTCACAAATAATTGATCACCTTCAACAAAGCTTTTTCAGGACTATGAAAAGCTCTGAAGTCTGACTGAAATAGTTGCTGTATATCATTTGAGAAGAAGTCATAACAAAATCACTTTTCCCAACACTTTTGACATTAATTTACAATTTGTAATTTATGTTAACAGGACAATGATTTCTTAGACTCGGCATAAAGGTTGAATTTTTATGTGTAAACCCTGAAATACAGTATTCTTAAAACATGCAGGAACAATACTGTGAAAAAGCATTTTCATATTTTAATATTGCACATAGCCTGAGTAAATACAAAATCCAGTTTGTAAATGACGATTTCATTTATTAAGGGATATAAAGCTATTCAAACCCACCTGCCCTTGTGTGAAAGATCAGATTAGATGATTGGAGTGGAGCAATGATGTCAGCACTGACTAGGACACCGTGAAAAAGTGGAAGTGACGTGATGAACAGACTAGCAGCCAAACAGCCAAGAAAGCAGACAGATGAACACTTACAGATTGTCCTTACTGAACATACACATGATAACGTAGGTGTAAGTGTAAAAATGTAAAATGAGCCTTGAGGAAACTGTTGTTGTGAATTGAATTGAATTTATACACCACAATTGCAGACAGACTGATTACCTGTCCAGGGTGTATCCTTCTCTCACCCTTGGATCAGCCCAGCACCTCTTTCTGCTCATAACATGGCAACTTCATTCAATATTCTATGTTCTCGTTTTGCTGCTACCTTCGCAAATTGGCCTCAGTTTGATCTTCATTTCATTTTTTTCAAATCATGGCAGCCTCTGAGTCCTGCATTTGGGCCCTAATGCATAAGCTCACGGTGACTAAGATGGAGAAATATTTCACATGCCAGGACTGACAAGGATGCCTCCTGGGTGAGGTGTTCCGGGCCAGAGCGTTCTCACTCCCGAGGCGTAACATGTCGACGTTTTGTCACGTCCCGCGGCGTTCCTGAGGAACGCGAAAGGAGACCTTCGGCGTTCTTATGGTACGCGGCGGGTTATGGATGGAATCCAGTGCAATGACGCTCCCGCGGGAGTAGACGTTCCAGCCCTGTATTCCAGCCCTAAACCTAACCTTATCCCTAGCCCTGACCATAACCTTATTCCTGACCTTAACCAGGACTTTAATGATGTTAAATAGCGTGTTTCTAAGCGATTTGAAGAATAAGAGCGAACATGTGTAGGTTCAGTCCAGACGGTTCTCATATTTCCTCTTTTTCCGAGGTCGTCATTTAGGAACGTGGTGGGTAGCCGAAAACGTAATATGGTGACGATTTGTCACCTAGCGTAAAATGTTACGCTTTGGGAGTGAGAACGGGTTGTCCGGGCATGTCCCAATGGATGGAGGCCCTGGGGCAGACCCAGGACACGCTGGAGAGATTACACCTCTCAGCCTGGCCTGGGAACACCTTGGTGTTCCCCCAGACAAGGTAGAGGAGGTGGCTGGGGCAAGGGAGGTGTGGGCTTCTCTGCTGAGGCTGCTGCCTGCACTTAACTGAAATTATTACAGTGCATCTTGAAAGGCAGAAGAAGAAATAAGAAAACCATTGTATTGTGGCAGACCACCAGGTGGCTCCACTCACACCCAAGTTGAAGGGAAGTGCTGGGGTGGAGATTTTGGCGCTTACTATATGTGAAGTTCTGAGAGTCAGTTAATAAAGTTGGAGTGAGACACTGAGACCTCTCCTGTCGTTATTACATACCTCCACATTGGTGACCCCTGTAGCGAACATGCTAAGGCTCGATGACAAAGCCAGCTCCGGCTTAGAAGCATCGCCGATGGCTGCGTTTGCTGTGGCGCTTAAATTGCCGGATTTTTGGCTTCAAGATCCTCCTTCATGGTTCGTGCACGTAGAAGCTCAGTTTGCTCTTCGTGAAGTTTCAGCCGACGATACTAAATACCACCATGTGGTGGCCTCACTTGACCCGCTGTCAACCCGCCGCGTGATGACTCTCCTCCGGGACCCCCCAGCCCAAGGCAAGTACGCCGCCCTCAAGGCGCTGCTGCTGCGGCATTACTCCCTCTCTGATGCTGAGCGGGCCGAGAAACTCCTTTCCCTCGCGGGCCTGGACGACGGCACCGCTCTCGAGCTCATGGAGAGCATGCTGTCCTTGCTGGGTGCGGATGACGGAGGATTTCTCTTCACCCACCTCTTTCTCCGACAGCTGCCGGCTCCAGTGCGCGCTGGCTTTGCCAACTCCCCGCTATTGGCCACGAAGGATTACCACTCCCTTGCGGAAGAGGCGGATCGCATCCTCCTGGCTACCAGGACTTTCGGCGTCCAGGCGATTGTTCAGGACTCACCAGCGTTTTCCCCCGTCCACGGTGGCTGGAATCGCTGCACGGCGGCACCGTGAAAGGGGCTTTGTTTTTATCACCAGCGTTTTGGAGTGAAGGCACAGCGCTGTCTTCCGCCTTGCAGTTTCCAGACCCAGGGAAACGGGCATGTCAGCGCTCTGTAGCAGCCGCGACCGCTGGCAACAAGGAAAGGCTGCTTTTCTTAGAGGACTCACGCTCGGGGAGGCGTTTCCTGGTGGACTCCGGCTCACAGAAGAGCCTTCTTCCCCCGGCTGGCTCGGACAGGCTAGCTGAGGGCTGCGGGCCATTGCTAACAGCAGCTAATGGCTCTCCCATCAAAACCTTCGGTGAAAGGTTGGTGACTGTTTGCTTTCACGACCGTGACTTTCAGTGGAACTTTGTTGTTGCTGCTAGCTCTGTGCCTATAATAGGCGCTGATTTTCTTTGTGCTCACGGACTGCTGGTTGATGTTGCTAACAGACGTTTAATTGATGCTGTGTCATTTTCCTCATTACCCTGTTTGACTCGGGGTGCTCAGCCCGTGGTGCATGCTAACTCGATTCGGTAGATTCGGGTGACATTTTTCAGTGTTTGCTTTCTGAGTTTCCCTCACTCACTGTCCCCACTTTCTCGAGCACGGTGACGAAGCATGGGGTGGAGCATTACATAACTACAGTAGGGCCCCTGGTGTTCGCGCGCGCGTGCGCGCCGCCTCGACCCTGCCAAACTGGCTGTAGCTCGGGAAGAATTTGCCACCATGGAGCGTCTGGGCATCGTGCAGCGTTCGAATAGTGCCTGGGCTTCCCCGTTACACATGGTGCCTAAATCTGATGGTCGGTGGTGACCTTGTGGGGATTTCCGCAGTCTTAATAATGTCACAGAGAACGATCGTTATCCCATTCCCCACATCCAAGATTTTTCCGCCCATCTTGCGGGGACCTTGGTTTTTTCGAAGATCGATTTGGTACGGGGATATCACCAGGTTCCCGTGCGCGCGGAGGATGCCCCCAAAACCGCCGTAATTACACCTTTCGGCCTTTTTGAGTTTCTGCACATGCCGTTTGGCCTGAAAGGTGCCGCCCAAACCTTCCAGCGGTTGATGGACTCGGTCTTGCGCGGGCTGCCCTTTGTTTTTGTATATCTTGATGATATACTGGTGGCCAGCAGCTCGAAGGAGCAGCACATGTTCCATCTGCATCAGGTTTTTCAGCGTTTGGCGGAGCATGGACTGATTATTAATCCGTCTAAATGCCAGTTTGGGTTGCCCGTTCTCGATTTCCTTGGGCACCGTATTTCCACCGAGGGCGCGGTTCCGTTGCCTGACAAAGTCCGAGCTGTTTTGGAATTTCCGCGTCCCACGAATGTTAAGACACTGCAGGAATTTTTGGGGATGGTGAATTTTTACAACAGTTTTCTCCCCAGAGCGGCACACCTGCTGAAGCCCCTTATGGGGCGTTAAAAGGTAAGAAAGCTAATGACCCCGTTGACTGGTTTCCGGAAAGCATCCAAGCGTTTTCTGATGCTAAGTCAGCGTTAGCTAATGCTGCCCTTCTGGCCCACCCATCCCCCTCAGCGCCGATTGCGTTGACCACCGATGCGTCGGACATAGCGGTGGGTGCGGTGCTGGAACAGCGAATCTCGGGTGTCTGGCAACCGCTCGCCTTTTTCAGCCGTACGCTGCATGACAGTGAACGCAATTACAGCGTTTTTGACAGGGAGCTACTGGCGCTCCACCTGGCGACTCGTCATTTCCGTTTTTTTCTCGAGGGTCGTCACTTTACCGCATACGTGGACCACAAACCCTTGACGTTTGCCATGTCCAAGGTTTCTGATCCATGGAGTGCACGCCAGCAGCGCCAGTTGGCAGCCATTTCTGAGTTTACCACGGACATTCAGCACGTGGCTGGTAAATCCAATCATGTGGCTGACTGTTTGTCCCGTGCGCTGGTTTCTCCCGTCTTTCTCGGCATAGACTACTCCGCCATGGCTGACAATCAGAGAGGTGACCCGGACATCCTCGCGCTTAAATCCACCCAGACGGGCCTCATACTAGAGGACAGACCAGTGCAGGACGGTGGTCCCCTCCTCGTCTGTGATGTTTCCACCGGCCGCCCTCGCCCAGTGGTTCCCGCTTCCTGGCGTCGTCAAGTTTTTGACTCGGTACATGCTCTCTCTCATCCGGGGCTCCGGGCCTCTGTTAAACTGGTCAGCTCTAAATTTGTTTGGCCAGGCCTTCGCAAATCTGTTAAGGAATGGGCGTCGGCGTGCATTCCCTGCCAGCGTGCGAAGGTTCATAAACACACCAAAGCGCCCCTGGAGCCGTTCTTCATACCCAGCAAACGTTTCGATCATGTGCATGTCGATCTGGTGGGTCCTCTGCCGCAGTCACAAGGTTTTACGCACCTTTTGACTGTTGTTGACCGGACCACCAGGTGGCCGGAGGCGGTCCCCCTGGCGTCCACTACCGCAACAGTGGTGGCCAGCCTCGTTCACAGGATGGACCTTCCTCTGCCTGTTCTCTCCCTCCCAGGTTCAGTCGTTCGGGTCGTTTGCTTAGACCCAGGGTCCTGGACTGAATAGAGACCTAACTGTGTGTTCGGGGGGGTATGTGTGGCGGACCACCAGGTGGCTCCACTCACACCCAAGTTGAAGGGAAGTGCTGGGGTGGAGATTTTGGCGCTTACTATATGTGAAGTTCTGAGAGTCAGTTAATGAAGTTGGAGTGAGACACTGAGACCTCTCCTGTTGTTATTACATACCTCCACATTATATCTGTTTTTCAGTTTGTTTGTTTTTGTGTACTGCATTTGTCCACAATGCAGTGAAAAATAGATTTGTGACATTAAAGTTTTAAACGTATGGCTGTTAAACTGTGGCCTGTTAGAAGTGTCACAGTGACTGAGTGCATACTTGAACTTTTTCTCAAATAAACTTGGTCACAGGTGTATAAAATCCAGCACCCAGACGTCTACAAACATTTGTGAAAGAATGAGTCGCTCGCAAGAGCTCAGTGATATGATAGGATGTACCACCCGTGCAACACGTCCAGTTGTGAAATTTCTTCACAATTAAATATATTACACTCTGCTGTCAGTGGTATTATAACAAAGTGGAAGTGATTGGGAACAACAGCAACTCAACCACAAAGTGGTAGACCACGTAAAAACACAGAAGGGGCCAGCAAATGCTGAGGCACACAGTCAGCAGAGGTCACCAACTTTCTGTAGAGTTTATCGTTACAGACCTCCAACCTTCATGACGGCTTTAGATCAGCTCAAGAACAGCACGTAGAGGTTTCATGGAACAGGCTTCTTATTCGAACAGGACTGCGCACCAGTGCAGAAAGCAAGGTCCATAAAGACATAGATGAGCAACTTTGACCTTCACAGTCATGACCTCAATCTGACAGAACACTTTTGGGATGTATTAGAGCAGAGAATATGAGTCCAGTCTTACACCTCCATTCACCACGATGCTAGCCTAGCAATTTAATGATGCTCGCTTAAAATAAAATGGTGGAGTAATGTGACTTTATTTACCTCACCAAGGTTCAACTGCATCACTTTGACTTCTTGCATTAATCCTCACATTAGAGTCATGTACACCGTGAATATATCACCCACATTATCGTTGCTACTTACTACACAGATATATGTTTCTTACAGTCATTTCAAGTAGTGTGTAAACTTTGATGGAAACCATAAAAATGTTAGCAATGTTAGATATACCTTTAGAAGCAGCTGAATGAATTGCACAATCAGGTCAAACATACAGCCTCTGATCCATCGAGTCCGGGAAGTGACTTTGAAATTTGGACAGTAAATAGTTTCATTGATTTGATGTTTCAAAGTAAATGATTCTGGTTGGCTTCAGGGAAAATGCTCAGAACTGCTCCAAACATACGAACCAATGTGTAATGAATAAAATCAATGAAAAATAGATGTTGCTGAGATTTTTCCCATATTTCTTTTATTCATGTTTAAAAACAACTTCAATAAAAAAAATGTGACCACATATTTGAGTAAACGTTTGTGGGAAAACAGTATTTTTTTCCACGTTCTTTCTCAAAAGTTGTTTTGGATGTGTACGAACTTTTTTCCATCCCACAAAATGGGAAGGGCCAAGGTGATTGCACAAACTTTCGGGTGACAGTTGTGATAAGTAGCTGGTTCTCATGTGGATTACCTTTAACTGCTGGTGCTGCTTTGTTGTTGGACGATTTAAAAATGTGCATCAAATATTTTGCATTTGCTCTTCTTTGGTTTCCTGGAGTGCTGCACGGTGAGAACAACAAGTAACTTCACAGAAAAACATTTACACTGGTTGATAATGTTTTGCACTTACTTCAGTGTTGTGTTTCAGCACAGAGCACCACACAGGCCTGTGATGCTCCCACACTGGACGGTGGCTTCTTTGCCCCAAAGCAAGAGACTTACTCTCAGGGCACCAAGCTGAGCTACACCTGCAACGAAGGACGTACGCTAGCAATGAAGGGTTGGTGGGCAACCAGCACATGTCACAATGGAAAATGGTCTCATCAGCTACAGTGTATAGGTAAGTCCTGCCAATAGCTCTTCTTTCTTTGCTCACCCACTTAAAGAAATCTGGTCGCCTTCTTTCCAAGATCCTTAAACTGCTAATCTTAAAAGTAGAGAGGGTGTCTGTCTCCTCAATCTAAACTGGGAGCAGGTTCCACAAAAGAAGGGCCTGATAGATGAAAGTGCTGCCTCCCATTCTACTTTTAGAAACTTTAACTCTTTATTTAAGACCTTTTATGTCAGAGGAGGAGTGTCAAATTTAATTCTGCATTTTAAAGGAGCCAATAAAGGGAAGATGATACAGGAGACGTATGATGATAGTACTCTTGCTATAGCAATTTGGATTAACTGCAAAGTATCTGTAAGTATCCGGTTGGACACCACAGTCTGCACACTATGATGAAAACTATTGGTCAACCAAATTAATACTGGTCAACACAGAACAAATTTGAGACCAATGCTGTTAATAAAGGCATTTTATGTAATTTGTTTACAGTAGCAGGTCCTCACTTTTCTTTGATCCATAACTCAACTCACAGGAGTTTTTATGATTAGTGTTTAAGGACTGTAGGTTTTGTGGGTTTGATCCTGTGAATAAGCTACAAACAAACGGCCCTGCTCTGGGATTAATAACGTTTTTGAGTCTAAATCTAATTTTACAGAAAGCATGAATGCGTGCAGCGTGCCTCCTAAAATCCCCCATGCAGTCATCGTTCATCAGGACTACCAGGAAGTGTTTGCTGCAGGTTCAGAAGTGCAGTATGAGTGTGAGGATGGATACACTGCAGAGGGAGCACACAACACAAAATCTGTTTGTACACAAGGAAGCTGGACACAAGGCCCGACCTGCAGTAAGCTGACTGTTTACTGAGATCTGCATTTATGTATTTACTTTTTATGAATTGGCAATAATCCACAGTAAGTTTAAAAACAACTGATCACATGACACTTGTATCAGTGCACAAATGAATGAGAATGTTTAGTGAATGATCAGGTGGTCAGAAATATAATAAATAAAAAATAATAAGTAGTCTGCAATCAATCGAAGTTTACAGTCTACAAATGATGCACGTTTAAACAGGAAGTGGACTGTCAGTGTCTGTTTACAGTCTTTTCTGCTGTTCATAGTGAAATTTAATAAAATACAAAAATACAAAAAAAACAGATATTTAATACATATTACAGTGACTTTATCCTTTTATTTCTGGGTGTTTTTGAGCAGTAAAAGTTCTTGGATGCATATGTAGTGTGTGTAGAACCTTGTTAACATAAAAATGACTGACAAACTTTATATAATAATAGTAGAGAAAATGTTCAAATTGGCCTAATCTCAAAGCAAAATAACTGTTTTGTATCTTTCAGGATCTTCAAATGAGGGAGACACACGTCTTCGTTATACAACAAGTAAATAAGTACATTATTTTCTCCTTGAATTTATTCATGCTGACCAATCAGAATGTTAAGTGCATTACCTCAGCGACAGTTTGGTATGTTTTCAGAAATATTCCTGCGTTTTCATTTCAGTTCAAAGTTGCGGAAACTTCCCTGTTATTGAAAATGCTGTTGCTCAGCAAACTTCACGATACTATTTGATATACCGATGCCAACGTTTGTACAGATTAGTGGGTCCAGAAAGAGTGAAGTGTATCAGCAGTGGCACGTGGTCAAACTTACCTGAGTGCAGAGGTATAAACACATCAATGATAATCATTTTTAAGGATCTCTTAAAGCGTTGGGGAGAAATTTTAATTTGATGGTTGTTTCTTGTGTCCAGTTAACTTCTGTGCTGTCAACACCAATGACAATCCTGAATACAAATCTGTGGGAACTGTGCACATAGAAAATGGTGAGGAAGAGAGAGTGGAGTGTGTGAAACCACACAGCTGGTCGTTTGAACATTATTCTAAGGTTCGATGCATCAATGGAAGAGTGGAGGCAACTAACTGTAAGTATTACTGTAAACTCTCTATGTTTGAACGTGTCAGTCAGAAAAGTTTTCAGTGCTGTGTTGCCTACATGTTACCACGTTTTTATTACCTATAAGAAAGAATTTTTTTTAACAAATAATAAAACTGAACATGAATCATTTTAATAACAACTACTTTTAAAAGATCTGAGCACTTAATGTCTCTCAGTGTCGTCAAATTCAAGCAAGCTTTTACAACTTTAAACTCCTTTAAACACACAGAAAAAACTACAGCAACTCTGCTGATTCACTGATTCCTTGTAGCACGTGCTGCAGCCCTGACAGCTTCCCTTTCTCTGCACTAATGCCTGTGATGATTTAAATCTGAAGTTATCCTTGCCTTTTCCACTTGGCAATTTCTAGTGGAATCACAATAGATCTTATAGACCTGATGAATATGTATTTCTTTAAAACATGCAAAAAAGCTTTAAACAGAGTTTACTGTGTGATCACCTTTAATGAGGCTGATAAATATGTTGTTTACTTTGTGCCTCGTGTAAACACAGGTGACTATTTAGTAAACAACCATATCCACTTCTATAGAAACTTCTGCCTCATGCAGTGATTTAAACAGTATCCCAGTAAAGTCGATTAAACAAATTATCAAACCTGATAAAAAAAACTGCCAGCAGCTTGTAGACATGTAGAAAACTGAACACACCTCATCTGCAAATGTTAAGTAACTGAAGTGTTCACACTGAGCTTCTGCATCACTGTTTACAGGTTGTGACAGGGCAGAGCATGCAGTGGTGAGTGTTCCTCTTTAAAAGAAATGCTGTTATTGCTCTGATTTAACGATGTTTCAATTGAAGAATGACATCTTGACTTTTATACTTAGTTTTCACACTTTCGTTATTTTCTCCTTTGTTTTTACATTTTAAAATTATATTTGTCATTTATTCATAAAACATCTGTTCTTCTAACCAGGGATTGTGTGACTAAACCTGTAGCTGAGGATTAGCTCACCACTTTGGAGCTTTTACAGGAGGAACCTGACTTATGATCGCATCGTCACAGCCTGTGTTAGCTTTTCATTTTCATCTTCAAAAATTTAAGAGAAAATGGTTTGTGTGCTCTTATTTGAGACACAAACACCACCAAACTGAATAAAGTCTCAGATTTTACCATCAAAACTGCTCCTGCTTTGTGTGTGTGTTTTATTTGTTTAGTATCTGAAGAGCACTGATTTAAACCTAGCTGTTGTCAGGTTTATATAATGGATTGTCATTTATGCTTAGAAATATTTACTCATATATGCTTAGAGTTTTATAATTAGTTGTAGATTGATAGAGGTTTAATCCGTAGTAGTCTGTGGAGACTGTGTGCCTCCCAGAGCACTCTGGCATGCACACACAACTTAAGGTCAGGAGAGAAGTTATATCTGCTCTTACTGATTTATGGTATAGGACAGACCTTCCCAAAGTGTGGGGCCCGCCCCCTAGGGGCAATGGCGTGTCCAGCGGGGTGGCCTGGGGGGACACAGGCCACCCCCCCAACCAGACTGGCCACCCCAGGTGCCACCCCAAAGGTAAAACAATAAAATTCAATCAAATGTACGATTATGTTTTCACGGTGAAGCTCAGATATCCGAGTGTAAGTGAATGCAGCATCGGCTTCTGCGCTATGTGCATCACGTTAGCAAAGGTAGGAGAGCCAAGCACGAAAGACGGCACTGCAGGAAACAATTTTTCGGTGAAAGAAAATGAGGACAGAATAAATGTCCCGGTAAGTAATATCAAGTTTGTTGAGTTTAGTAAACTTCGGTGAAATTAGAATCCCAAGGAGAAAATAACACTTAAATGTCACGGTTTGCGGGGCAAGCCGTGTGGATTTGTAGTAAGGACCCAAAAGGCGGCAGCTCTGGTGCAGGTGAGTGTTTATTTACAGCAGTGGGTACAAACAGCAACGGGGTGTGAACATGAAACCGAAACCTAAACTGGGTAAACTAACAACACAAACCAGGAATGACGGTGCAGGGAGGTCCGGGGAAATACATACGGGGAGACGCAGGGAGACCGAGGGGAAACAACACAGACGAACCAGCAACTACTATGACAGAAGACACAACTTAAATACACTCAGAGAACACAGGGAGATTACATACAGGTGGGAACACCGCTGGGAGTAATTAACATGACGAGACTAGGGAGGCAAACTGAAAACACTCACATAAGATACAGACCTTCACAATAAAACAGGAACTTACACATGAAAGGACACAAACTAAGAAACGCGGACTAGATACAGGAACACACGGGCAGAACAGAGTAAACACTAACCAGAGGAAGAACAGAACCAAAATCGCGAAGAGAAAACACAAAACGCTGGGTCAAAAGGACCCAGGATCATGACAGTAACCCCCCCTCAAAGGCTGGCTCCAGACAGCCCAACAAGAAACAAAACAGCCAGAAAAAACAGAAAACAACCCGACCAGGGCGGGCGGCGGGGGCCCAGGAAGGAGGGCTCGAAGCAAAACAAAACCGGAGCACCAGGGCCCTGTTTCAGGAAGCCGGTTTAGTGGAAAAACTGAGTAAGTATACCCTGAGTTAACGAAAACTCCGGGTTTTCGGTTTCACAAAGCGATTTCAGATGAAGCCTCAGTGAGTCACTATGACGACACACTCCGTGAAGCTAACCTGCCCCCTAGCAGGTTTACTTCAACTAACCCTGACTGTCTCCGCTCCTTTGTCGGAAACCTGACTGTAGGAAGTAAATGGTAAATGGCCTGTATTTATATAGCGCTTTACTAGTCCCTAAGGACCCCAAAGCGCTTTACATATCCAGTCATCCACCCATTCACACACACATTCGCACACTGGTGATGGCAAGCTACATTATAACCACAGCCACCCTGGGGCGCACTGACAGAGGCGAGGCTGCCGGACACTGGCGCCACCGGGCCCTCTGACCACCACCAGTAGGCAACAGGTGAAGTGTCTTGCCCAAGGACACAACGACCGAGACTGTCCGAGCCGGGGCTCGAACCGGCAACCTTCCGATTACAAGGCGAACTCCTAACTCTTGAGCCACGATCGCCCACGAAGTGTCGGACATGGCGTGTCCCTTCCTTGAAGAGCCAGTAGATCGTGAAGCCCAAATACTCCGCAGAGCTCTCCGCCGGGAGAGAGTGATTAGAGCGCGTTTGGACATTTTATCATTTCCTGATGATTTTCTGTGTGAACGTCACCGTTTCTCAGCACAATCTATAAGTTATTTGGATAACATCCTCAGGCCTAATATTACGCATGTGACACATCGCGGACATGCTCTCAGTTCATTACATATTATTTGTATTGCACTTCGGTTTTTTGCAAACGGGAGCTTTCTGTATAATATTGGTGACGCTGAGCATGTTTCCAAGGCTACCGTCTGTCGGGCAGTCAGGAATGTTACAGTTGCACTGAAACGTCTCCTGCACTCGTTTGTGGTGTTCCCCGGTCATAGACCCACAAGATTTATCAAAGAGGGATGCCACAAAATTGCAGGTATCAGGATGACCAAAACTTAATTTATGATGTGGTGATACTTGAACTACTACTTAAATTTTACATTTATTTTCACGGTTCCCAGGCGTGATTGGCTGTACAGATGGCACTCACATTCCAATCATTGCTCCTTCAGTAAATGAAGGAGACTATGTGAACAGGAAGTCTTTCCACAGCATTAATGTACAGGTACATAGTTCCCTGTAGCATTTCAAACTAACAAATTATTTCATTATAGTAATGGATGCTAATTTGTGTTCTCTGCACTGTGAAGATCATATGTGATGCTGCCAACATTATCACAAATGTGGAAGCCAAGTGGCCAGGCTCTGTCCATGACTCACAAATATTCCGTGAATGTACACTGAGCACAAAATTTGGACATGGTGAGTTGAGAATACTGTAAAATATATAAAGACCAATTGCTACAGGGACATTTGAACTGAAGTGTATCCTTCTGTCTTAGGAGAGTTCACTGGCTACTTGCTTGGTGATAGGGGGTATCCATGTTTACCCTATTTGCTTACCCCTTACCCTGACCCTGAACCGGGCCCACAGCAGCGATATAATCTGGCTAATTGCAGGACAAGAGCCAGAATTGAAATGACTATCGGAATGCTTAAGGCCCGGTTCCAGTGCCTGCAAAGACTCAGGGTCACCCCAGAAAGGGCATGTGACATTATTGTGGCATGTGTGATTCTTCACAACATTGCCACAATTAGAGGAGAACACTGTCCTTCTGAACCAAACATCAGCAGTGATCCAAACCATGAACATCCTGACCCTCCCACGGACATACAAGATGGAAGCGCAGTCAGAGACACCATATGTCACAATCATTTCTTTTGACCCATCACCTCAACATGTTGAAAGAAGAATAAACAGATTTTTTGTTCAACTGGCTTTATTGGTCGCCTGTGTTTCCTGTACACAAAGTATTAAAAGATGTAAACCTCATAAAGTGTCTCTGTTGCTTCCACCTCTGTAACAGCTGTCAATGTTTCTTCATTATTTTCCTGTAGTAAAGAAATAAACAACATTGCTGTTCTACTGTAAACTCATATAATCTGTGGAGTATTACTCACAACTGCATGTTGGTCTGGCTCAACAGGAGGCTGCACCAGATGCAGTACACCACCACCATCAACTGATAGAATATGAGGTTTATACAGGTCACTTATAACTTACAATCAGAATCAGAATCAGAATCAGAATGGGTTTATTGCCAGATGTTGAGGTTTACAACATTAGGAATTTGCTGCGGTGCTTCAGTGCAAACAATAAGAATTAAAGTGCTATGTAGAAAGAAAGATATGTGCATGAGATATACATTAGATATATACATGAGAATAAGAATTAAGAGTGCTACGTAGAAGGATATATACATGAGTGCAGGTGGTGATCAGTGCCAGACATGAAATGATGCAGTGACACAGCGTAGGGTCATGTGTGAGTGGCGGGGACAGTCATGTGGTTATTGTTCATGTGTCCAACAGCAGAGGGGAAGTAACTGTTCTTGTGGCGAGAGGTTCTGGTGCGAATGGACCGGAGCCTCCTGCCTGAGGGGAGCAGGTCAAACAGACTGTGTCCAGGGTGGGAAGGGTCAGCTGAGATCCGGGCTGCACGCCGCAATGTCCTGGAGGTGTACAGGTCCTGCAGAGATGGGAGTCTGCAGCCAATCACCTTCTCAGCAGAGCGCACAACACGCTGCAGTCTCTGTTTGTCCCTGACAGTGGCTCCAGCGTACCACACGGTGATGGAGGAGGTGAGGATGGACTCGATGATTGCGGTGTAGAATTGCATCATCGTCCGTGTTGGCAGGTTGAATTTCTTCAGCTGCCTCAGGAAGTACATCCTCTGCTGGGCTTTCTTGATGACGGAGGTGATGGTGGGCTCCCACTTCAGGTCCTGGGTGATGGTGGTACCCAGGAAGCGGAATGAGTCAACAGAGGTGATGGGGGTGTCAGTCAGGATGATGGGGGGGAGTGGGGCTGTGTGCTTCCTGAAGTCCACAATAATCTCCACTGTCTTCTGGGCATTCAGCACCAGGTTGTTGTGGCTGCACCAGGACACCAGACGTTCAACCTCTCTCCTGTAGGCAGACTCGTCCCCGTCCGAGATGAGTCCAATAACGGTGGTGTCATCTGCAAACTTGATTAGCTTGACAGACTGGTGGGTGGAGGTGCAGCAGTTGGTGTACAGGGAGAAGAGCAGAGGAGAAAGAACACAGCCCTGAGGGGAGCCGGTGCTGATGGTCCGGGAGTCCGAGACATTCTTCCCCAGCCTCACGTGCTGCTTCCTGTCCGTCAGGAAGTCAGTGATCCACCGGCAGATGGGATCAGGCACATTCATCTGGGAAAGCTTGTCTCGGAGATGGTCTGGAAGGATGGTGTTGAAGGCAGAGCTGAAGTCCACAAACAGGATCCTGGCGTAGGTTCCTGGGGAGTCCAGATGCTGCAGGATGAAGTGTAGGGCCATGTTGATGGCGTCGTCTACAGACCTGTTGGCTCTATATGCAAACTGCAGGGGGTCCAGGAGGGGGGCCGTGAGGGTCTTGAGATGGGAGAGAACTAGGCGCTCAAATGACTTCATGACCACAGATGTCAGAGCCACGGGTCTGTAGTCATTTAGTCCAGTGATCCTAGGTTTCTTGGGGACAGGGATTATGGTAGAGGACTTGAAGCAGGCAGGCACATGACATGCCTGCAGTGAGGAGTTGAAGATGCCAGAAAACACTGGGGCCAGCTCGTTTGCACAGTGTCTGAGGGTGGCAGGAGACACACCGTCTGGGCCGGGAGCTTTCCGAGCATTCAGATTCTTAAACTGCTTCCTCACATCTGCTTCATGAATATGAAGAGTTGTGGTCGGAGGAGGTGGTGTGAAATCCTCTTTTGTGTGGGGTGAGGAGGGGGGGTGTTGTAGGTGAACAGTTTGAAGGTGGTGATGGCTCTATGGAGGGGGGAGAGGTGGGGGAATGAGTGTCCAAAGTGCCTCTATTGTTGGGGTCGTTGGAGGTGTGAAGGCTGCCTGATGGCTCGTCAAAACGACAGTAGAAGTCGTTAAGGGTGTTGGCCAAGAGCAAGTCGTCAGTGGAGTGGGGGGTTTTAGGCTTGTAGTTTGTAATATTCCTAAAACCTTTCCACACAGAGGCCGAGTCATTCTCTGATATCTGCTGCTGCATCTTCTCAGAGTGCTGATGTTTGGCAATGTCCACTTCCTTAGTGAACTTGTACTTGGCCTCTCTGTAGCAGTCCCTGTCTCCGCTTCTGAACGCCTTACTCTTTTCCAGCCACAGCTTTTTGAGTTTAGGGGTAAACCAGGGTTTGTCATTGTTATAACTCACCCTGGTGCGTGATGGCACAATGCTGTCCTCACAGAAGTGGATATAGGAGGTGACAGTGTCCGTAAACTCGTCCAAGCTGTTAGAAGCAGCCTTCAAAGTGTCCCAGTCTGTGGTTTCCAAACACGTGCGAAGCTCCTCCACAGCCTCGTTGCTCCACAGTTTTTTGGTCCTCACGACAGGTTTGGAGAGCTTCAGCCTCTGTCTGTACGCGGGGATTAGGTGGATCATGACGTGATCAGAAAGTCCGAGTGAAGCGCGCGGCACCGCGCGATAGGCCCCGCTGATCGTGCTGTAGCAGTGATCCAATGTCCTCTCCTCTCTGGTCGGGCATTTAATATACTGTTTGTATTTCGGAAGCTCATGGCTCAGATTGGCTTTGTTAAAGTCCCCAAGAGCAATGATGAGAGAGTCCGGGTATGTCCGCTCCGTGTGGAGAATCTGCTCTGCGAGTGCGCACTGAGCTGCTCGCGCATCCGCGTCTGGCGGGATGTAAACAGCGGCCAGGATGAATGAAGCAAACTCCCGCGGAGAATAAAACGGTTTGCAGTGAATGAAAAGATATTCCAGAGAGGGAGAGCAGTGCTGAGCAATCACTGTTACATCTGTGCACCAGCCACTATTGATGTAGAAGCAGACGCCTCCACCTTTGGTTTTACCGGAGAGAGCGGCCTGCCGGTCCGCGCGCAGCAGATGAAAGCCCTCCAGCTTGAGCGCGCAGTCCGGGATGTCCTCACTGAGCCACGACTCCGTAAAACATAAGACACAGGAGGAGGCAAGGGACCAAATGGCAATTAACAAACATACCAATCACCTTACACTTCATTGTCATTATGCTCTCAAAGACAACCAAGACTGAGGGAAGGCAAAATCAGTAGGAAAATAACTTCACTACAAAAAAATTCATTATGGTAAAGAGTTTATCAAATGAATGAGTAGCACTGCAAAGGTGACTGTGAAGAAAGGATGTATGCACATCATGTATTATTTTGAATTTACCCCCTATGTAGGCACTTGTGTCTTGCGGGGTTATTGACTCAGAGGATGTCCCCGCAGAGATGCCTTCAGCCACAGGGCGCCCACTGTTTTGGCTGAGGGCCAACTGCTCAGCCTCTGTGAGTGGTGGTGGTGGAGGACCCCCACCTGTTTTTCGGGCCTCCGCTTTTTTTCTGTTGGCTATAACGGGCCACATTTGAGCATACAGAGTAAGCAAATATGTACTTGTAATGTGCTCAGATAATTTCAATAAGTGCTTACAGAAAGAAAATTAATGTAGCCTCTAACTGCAATCGATTTACATGGGACAAACAGACCAAGCACTATGGCTCATAATACCTTACCTGTTTGGACTATATTTTTATATTTCATTTTTACTTGCTGCCAGGAACGTTTGGGGCCTGTTAGGTTGCACCTGCGCTCACATCACATCACAAAATAAAATGTATAAAATAACAAATAAAATAACATATGATAAAATAACGTGTTAAATGGGTGGAAATCCCTCGATCAATGTTTATATTAACACTCACGCATTGACTCTGTCGGCTATGTTTTGCCATGCATGCTCTCTTTCTTTTGCAGCTGTGGCTGTGTTACTTTTTTCCGCGGAATTTGTATGTTATCAGCATATGCTGCCATCAGAATTTCGGCCTCAAGCGCTGTGAAATACATTGACTGCGCCTTCTTTCCCTCCGTCTCCATGGTGACTCGCTTACTCTGTGCTCCGCTTATCAGGGCTTTATGTATCCTCGTGCGCGCGCTTCACTTGGGGTTAAAGCAACTCCGCGTTGATTGAACTAATTGTTATCAGCCTTTCTGAAACCGAATATTCCGAGTTGGACAGTTCGGGGTTACTCAACCCTGCGTATCGTTTTTCACTCTGAGTCTTCTAAACCGGCTTCCTGAAACAGGGCCCAGAAGGCCAAAAGACAAAAACAAAAAACGAGCCCAAAACCAAAAGAAACGAAGCACACCAGAACACAGGAAAAAACAGAGTCCAAAACAGAAGAGTTCAGGGGGCCGACAGCACAGGAGTCCAAACAGTTCAGGGGGCCGACCGTGCGGACGGCAACGGCGGCGACGTGGACACAGTTCGGGGGGCCGGCCGTGCGGAAGGCAACGGCGGCCACTCAGGCGATGGCGGTCCGGGGGCCGGCCGTGCGGAAGGCAACGGCGGCCACTCAGGCGATGGTGATCCGGACCAGGCGAGGATGAAGACTCGGATGAGGCTGGACCAGGCGAGGATGAAGGCTCTGAGGCTGGACCAGACGAGGCTGAAGGCTCTGAGGCTGGACCAGACGAGGCTGATGATGATGCTGCAGCCGACGAGGATGATGATGATGCTGCAGCCGGCGAGGATGATGATGAAGCTGCAGCAGGTGGCTGGACGGGCTCCTCGGGCCCTCCAGCTGAGACAGGTGGCTGAACGGGCTCCTCGGGCCCCCCAGCGGAGACTGGAGACAACGGCCGGAGCGGTCCCTCGGACCCTCCAGCGGAAACAGGAAACAAAGGCCGGAGCGGTCCCTCGGACCCTCCAGCAGAGACACGGGACGAAGGCCGGAGCGGTCCCTCGGACCCTCCAGCGGAGACACGAGACGAAGGCTGGACGGGCCCCTTGGACCCTCCAGCAGAAGCCATCACAAAGCCAGCAGGCATGGAGTCCTCTGGCAGACATGAAGGCAATGGGTGCTGTGCTGAGCACTGGCCCTGCTCAGACAGCACTGACACGGAGTTGTTCTCTGAGGGCTGCTTAATCTTCAGGGGTCCAGAATCAGCTGGGGACTGAGACCTAGCCTCTGGGGAAGCCCTGGAGTGCAGAACGGTGCCTGAAGCAGCTAAAGCGCGAGAAACTCCCTGACTGGACCTTAAATCTTCTCCCTGCATGGAGTGAATGAGTGGAACCGGTACTGCTGGAGCCAGAGCTACGGGTAGCGGGGGCACTGGAGCTACTGGGGCCTGCGCTACAGGCGGCACTGGAGCTACTGGGGCCTGCGCTACTGGCGGCACTGGAGACTGAACTGAGGGGGGCACTGGAGACTGAACTGAGGGGGGCACTGGAGACTGAACTGAATGGGGCACTGGAGACTGAGCTGAAGGGGCCACAGGAGACTGAGCTGAAGGAGGCACAGGAGACTGAGCTGAAGGAGGCACAGGAGACTGAGCTGAGAGGAGCACTGGCTGCGGGGGAGCTAACTGAGCTGAGAATGGCTGCGGGGGAGCTAACTGAGCTGAGAGTGGCTGCGGGGGAGCTAACCGAGCTGAGAGTGGCTGCGGGGGAGCTAACCGAGCTGAGAGTGGCTGCGGGGGAGCTAACCGAGCTGCCGGTAGTAGTAAGGACCCAAAAGGCGGCAGCTCTGGTGCAGGTGAGTGTTTATTTACAGCAGTGGGTACAAACAGCAACGGGGTGTGAACATGAAACCGAAACCTAAACTGGGTAAACTAACAACACAAACCAGGAATGACGGTGCAGGGAGGTCCGGGGAAATACAAATGGGGAGACGCAGGGAGACCGAGGGGAAACAACACAGACGAACCAGCAACTACTATGACAGAAGACACAACTTAAATACACTCAGAGAACACAGGGAGATTACATACAGGTGGGAACACCGCTGGGAGTAATTAACATGACGAGACTAGGGAGGCAAACTGAAAACACTCACATAAGACACAGACCTTCACAATAAAACAGGAACTTACACATGAAAGGACACAAACTAAGAAACGCGGACTAGATACAGGAACACACGGGCAGAACAGAGTAAACACTAACCAGAGGAAGAACAGAACCAAAATCGCGAAGAGAAAACAAAAACGCTGGGTCAAAAGGACCCAGGATCATGACAGTAAAGAATTATTGCAGCCGTGGAATATTTCAGACAGTAGGCTACTGAGGACAGCTAACATAAGAGTTATGAGTTATAAGATATAATCTAAGTCGTAACATTGCTGTATGGAGCTGCAGATTTGGTTGTAGGTTAACATAGCTGGACTGGCCATCGGGCATACTGGGCATATGCCCGGTGACTTATTTTTTATTATTTTTGTAACGGCATGAACAATGAGAGGTGGTGGGCTGGCCAGATGCAGGTCGATGTGTAAAAATAACTCCGTTGTTTGGTGGTGGCTATGGCGGGGCTTCCACAGAGGCCAGCAGGTGGATGAGGGAAGGGGAGGCAGGAGGAGAGCCCCGAGGCAGCCGCCAGTCCGAGTGTCAGGTGAACTGAACTTCAGGGAAGAAGTTATGACCTGCAGTCTATCTGGGTCAGATATAAACCAAGTTTAGGTGGAGTTTATTTTCGTTGTGCTGACTTTTTACCGTCAGTTGCAATAACTCGTACTGCGTTCTAGCCAGCTTGATGGAGTTTTTATACAGCTGGGTGGGTGCTATGATGTTACTGATAGTGAACTTTATTTTATTCATAAGGTTAGTTAGTAGAGTTGCCAACGGCTCCTTAAAAAAATGGGATGGTCCCTCATTCAGAGAAAATATTACACGTTTCGTATTGAGCTGAGAAGAGATGCAGTTTGTCCAGGACTTTAGCTAGAATGGAAAAAGACACAAAGCTGGAGTTATTCTGTGTGTTTACGCTACACAGCTGCCTCTTCTTCTCTCATCCTCTCACCCCTCCCTCTCCTGTTGCTACTTCAACCATGAAACTGATCAATGATCAGCTGATGTCTCTCTTGTTTATTTATCGCCCACTTTGCGCCAGAAAGAGGAAACCAGCGGATGTCGCGCTAAACAACAGCAGCACGTTTAAGCTTGATCATCTGTTGTCAGAATTTATTTAATATTAATTTCTAGTATCAGCTGATGTTTGCTGGAGCCACAGCTGTAAAACTGCTGGTCATGATGTCGGTTTGTATATGTGGTGAGAGGGAAACATGAAGATGAAACCAGGAGATGTCCTTACTGAACCATCAGAGCTGAACAGGTGATGGAGAAACAGGTTTACCTTTTAGGTGACATGAATGAGTTGAAGGGAAGTTATGAACTGTTTCTGAGAGACAAATAACACCAGGATCCTTTTCTATGTAGCTGACAGCTGGTAACTGTGCAGGGGTGGATCTAGGAAATTTTTGCCAGGGGGCCAGGTAGGGCATTAACAGGGAAAGGGGGCACAAAGAAATACTTTTCTTTCTTATTCTCATTTAAAATATCTCGCTTTTATTAAATAATTATCTAAATCTTACAACCAAAGTTTTTATCTGACGTAAAATGTATATGGCGGGGCTTCCACAGAGGCCAGCAGGTGGATGAGGGAAGGGGAGGCAGGAGGAGAGCCCCGAGGCAGCCGCCAGTCCGAGTGTCAGGTGAACTGAACTTCAGGGAAGAAGTTATGACCTGCAATCTATCTGGGTCAGATATAAACCAAGTTTAGGTGGAGTTTATTTTCGTTGTGCTGACTTTTTACCGTCAGTTGCAATAACTCGTACTGCGTTCTAGCCAGCTTGATGGAGTTTTTATACAGCTGGGTGGGTGCTATGATGTTACTGATAGTGAACTTTATTTTATTCATAAATCATACATATACCAACAAGACGGTGTACATCACTGTCACAACAGCATTTGTTTTCATTCAAAGTCTTTATGGCTTTAATACCTGGTGGGCCGGTCTGTAGTCAAAATGCCAGATTTTCTGTCCCAGTCCAGCCCTGCAGGTTAATACTGGCAGTGTCACCATGCCAGCTGACTGTATTTCATCATCAGCCAGTGTTGTTCTTGATCAATATTACCAAAGTTGACCATAAGGCAGCATAGAAAGTATTTACTTGCTTTCAGGTTTTATTCAAATGTTAGTCTTTTCAGTTGTTTCCCCACTTTTTTCCTGTTTCAAAATCAAACACCAGTTTGTGAGAAGATTATCTTCTTTTCTTAATAGGCAGATAAAGTTTTGCATTGGAACTGGCTAATTTGTCAATTGTTTGTTACAAATGTTCGTATTTTAATATTCAAAAATGTTTTTGCCCAAAACATATGTGCACTACATGTCAGTAAAAATACTATGCAAATATTGCTGTCCTTGAATGCTGAGTAAACACTGACAAAGCACTGATTGTATCTCTTGTACTTTATCAACGCAGTATCTAAAAACTTTGCACCGTAGTGGTTAAAATCTCATTCTAATAAGAGTTAAAAGTGCATTTGGTTATTAGGTTTATAGGGTTATTGAATTATGGTTAATGGTTGGTAGAATTTTTTTTAAACATTATCTACCAATTACATCTGCCATCCTTCTCCAAATCTGTGCCCCTACCTGGCCCCCCCAACAAAAATTTTCTAGACACGCCACTGCCTAGGGGGGGCGCAGAGCAATTGCAGGGGAAAAAAAAAACAATGCTTGGACACTGCTAGCATCTGCACCTCATCTGCAAATGTTAAGTAACTGAAGTGTTCACACTGAGCTTCTGCATCACTGTTTACAGGTTGTAACAGGGCAGAGCATGCAGCGGTGAGTGTTCCTCTTTAAAAGAAATGCTGTTATTGCTCTGATCTGTCATTTTAAGAATAAGAATTGCATCTTGATTTTTTTACACTCGTAAATTATTCATAGAAGAGATTTTCTTCTAACCAGGGGTGCAAAGCACAGCTGTAGCTGTGGATTTCCTCACCACCTTGGAGCTTTTAAAGGAGACACCTGACATATGATCACATCACACCCTATATCAGCTTTTCATCTTCATCTTTGAAGGTGTCAGAGAAAATGATTGTGTGTGTGTGTGTGTGTGTGTGTGTGTGTGTGTGTGTGTGTGTGTGTGTGTGTGTGTCACATATATACAAAAACACCAGTGAAAAGAATAAAGTCTCAGATTTTACCATCAGGGCCCTATTTCAGGAAGCTGGTTTAGAAAACTTAGAGTGAAAAACGATACGCAGGGTTGAGTAACCCCGAACTGTCCAACTCGGAATATTCGGTTTCAGAAAGGCTGATAACAATTAGTTCAATCAACGCGGAGTTGCTTTAACCCCAAGTGAAGCGCGCGCACGAGGATACATAAAGCCCTGATAAGCGGAGCACAGAGTAAGCGAGTCACCATGGAGACGGAGGGAAAGAAGGCGCAGTCAATGTATTTCACAGCGCTTGAGGCCGAAATTCTGATGGCAGCATATGCCGATAACATGCAAATTCCGCGGAAAAAAAGGTAACACAGCCTCAGCTGCAAAAGAAAGGGAAAATGCATGGCAAAACAAAGCCGACAGAGTCAATGCGTGAGTGTTAATATAAACATTGATCTAGGGATTTCCACCCATTTAACACGTTATTTTATCATATGTTATTTTATTTGTTATTTTATACATTTTATTTTGTGATGTGATGTGAGCGCAGGTGCAACCCAACAGGCCCCAAACGTGCCTGGCAGCAAGTAAAAATGAAATATAAAAATATAGTCCAAACAGGTAAGGTGTAATTGTATTATGAGCCATAGTGCTTGGTCTGTTTGTCCCATGTAAATCAATTGCAGTTAGAGGCTACATTAATTTTCTTTCTGTAAGCACTTATTGAAATTATCTGAGCACATTACAAGTACATATTTGCTTACTCTGTATGCTCAAATGTGACCCGTTATAGCCAACAGAAAAAAAGCGGAGGCCCGAAAAACAGGTGGGGGTCCTCCACCACCACCACTCACAGAGGCTGAGCAGTTGGCCCTCAGCCAAAACAGTGGGCGCCCTGTGGCTGAAGGCATCTCTGTGGGGACATCCTCTGAGTCAATAACCCCGCAAGACACAAGTGCCTACATAGGGGGTAAATCCAAAATAATACATGATGTGCATACATCCTTTCTTCACAGTCACCTTCGCAGTGCTGCTCATTCATTTGATAAACTCTTTACCATAATGAATTATTTTGTAGTGAAGTTATTTTCCGACTGATTTTGCCTTCCCTCAGTCTTGGTTGTCTTTGAGAGCATAATGACAATGAAGTGTAAGGTGATTGGTATGTTTGTTAATTGCCATTTGGTCCCTTGTAAGTTATAAGTGACCTGTATAAACCTCATATTCTATCAGTTGATGGTGATGGTGTACTGCATCTGGTGCAGCCTCCTGTTGAGCCAGACCAACATGCAGTTGTGAGTAATACTCCACAGATTATATGAGTTTACAGTAGAACAGCAATGTTGTTTATTTCTTTACTGCAGGAAAATAATGAAGAAACATTGACAGCTGTTACAGAGGTGGAAGCAACAGAGACACTTTATGAGGTTTACATCTTTTAATACTTTGTGTACAGGAAACACAGGCGACCAATAAAGCCAGTTGAACAAAAAATCTGTTTATTCTTCTTTCAACATGTTGAGGTGATGGGTCAAAAGAAATGATTGTGACATATGGTGTCTCTGACTGCGCTTCCATCTTGTATGTCCGTGGGAGGGTCAGGATGTTCATGGTTTGGATCACTGCTGATGTTTGGTTCAGAAGGACAGTGTTCTCCTCTAATTGTGGCAATGTTGTGAAGAATCACACATGCCACAATAATGTCACATGCCCTTTCTGGGGTGACCCTGAGTCTTTGCAGGCACTGGAACCGGGCCTTAAGCATTCCGATAGTCATTTCAATTCTGGCTCTTGTCCTGCAATTAGCCAGATTATATCGCTGCTGTGGGCCCGGTTCAGGGTCAGAGTAAGGGGTAAGCAAATAGGGTAAACATGGATACCCCCTATCACCAAGCAAGTAGCCAGTGAACTCTCCTAAGACAGAAGGATACACTTCAGTTCAAATGTCCCTGTAGCAATTGGTCTTTATATATTTTAAAGTATTCTCAACTCACCATGTCCAAATTTTGTGCTCAGTGTACATTCACGGAATATTTGTGAGTCATGGACAGAGCCTGGCCACTTGGCTTCCACATTTGTGATAATGTTGGCAGCATCACATATGATCTTCACAGTGCAGAGAACACAAATTAGCATCCATTACTATAATGAAATAATTTGTTAGTTTGAAATGCTACAGGGAACTATGTACCTGTACATTAATGCTGTGGAAAGACTTCCTGTTCACATAGTCTCCTTCATTTACTGAAGGAGCAATGATTGGAATGTGAGTGCCATCTGTACAGCCAATCACGCCTGGGAACCGTGAAAATAAATGTAAAATTTAAGTAGTAGTTCAAGTATCACCACATCATAAATTAAGTTTTGGTCATCCTGCTACCTGCAATTTTGTGGCATCCCTCTTTGATAAATCTTGTGGGTCTGTGACCGGGGAACACCACAAACGAGTGCAGGAGACGTTTCAGTGCAACTGTAACATTCCTGACTGCCCGACAGACGGTAGCCTTGGAAACGTGCTCAGCGTCACCAATATTATACAGAAGGCTCCCGTTTGCAAAAAACCGAAGTGCGATACAAATAATATGTAATGGACTGAGCGCATGTCCGCGATGTGTCACATGCGTAATATATGGCCTGAGGATGTTATCCAAATAACTTATTGATTGTGCTGAGAAACGGTAACGTTCGCACAGGAAATCATCAGGTAATGATAAAATGTCCATACGCGCTCTGATCACTCTCTCCCGGCGGAGAGCTCTGCGGAGTATTTGGGCTTCACGATCTACTGGCTCTTCAAGGAAGGGACACGCCATATCTGACACTTCCTACTGTCAGGTTTCCGACAAAGAGGCGGGGACAGTCAGGGTTAGTTGAAGTAAACCTGCTAGGGGGCAGGTTAGCTTCACGGAGTGTGTCGTCATAGTGACTCACTCAGGCTTCAGCTGAACTCGCTTTGTGAAACCGAAAAACCAGAGTTTTCGTTAACTCAGGGTATACTTAGTCAGACTTTGCACTAAACCGGCTTCCTGAAATAGGGCCCAGGACTCCTGCTGCTCTTTATTGTTCTTGTTTGTATCTGAAGAGCACTGATTTTGAAGTGTCAGGGTGACAAGTTGCTAAAGGTTCTCACATGTCCTGTCCTACCTGGAGCCACCAGACACTCAAAGATCCTACAAACTAAAACACATCTTTTGTTTATTTATTTTTCAGTTGTCATTTATTGATTAAGAAACAAAGTTTGGAAAGAAAAAAAAAACATTACCACTTTAAAATATTTGGAATATTGAATTCTCAAACAATTCTGATCAAAGTTATAGGAAAACAGTAAAGAAAAGAAAAAACCCCTCTTTGTTTTACATTTCTTTACCGTTTAACTTTCACTTTCTGAGTGTTTTTAATAAGGTTCTTACACGTTTTATTACACTAATAAAAGGCCGGGCGGTCTTTATCCTTCAAGCTCGGGTCCTCTACAAGGGCTTGAGAGTCTCGTGCAGTATCTTAGCTGCGCTCTTCTGGACAGATCTCAGATGTTGTTTCTGGGATCTGCCGAAGTCACTCGTCTAGCTTGGGAGTCGCTGCATGGACTGCTCTGATTACTACACGGACCACTGTTCACCCTCCACATCTTCTCGAGCTCTTCTCTGAGGCCTTGGTACTTAAAGGCAGACCTTCACAGTTTAAACGATCTGTAATTGAAACTAGACCATTTAAAGCTGCTGTCCACCTCGTCCTCATCAATCAATCAATCTTTATTTATAAAGCACTTTTCATACAAAAAAAAAATGTAGCACAAAGTGCTTTACATGGTTAAAAGCAGCCCACCCCACCCCACCCTCCAAGTCACTCCCCACACTCTCATTAACATAAACGATGTGAATGCACACATACCCCCCCCCCCCCCCCCCCCCCCCACACACACACACACACACACACACGCACACATGCACACTTAAAGAGTAAAATTGGGCTGGGTACGCATGAGCCAAGTGAGGAAACACTATAACAGGGAGCCGTCTGCACCGGGAGCCGGTCACAGACCGCAGCCTCCAGGCTGGGCACACAGCAGGAGGGAGGCAAAGAAGCCCCCCAGCCAGGCTGAAAGGACCCCAGAGCCACAGCAGCCACGGTCGGTCACAGCCCCGGTACAGAGAGCGCCCTCCGAGGAAACACTGGAGATATGACACAATAGGATATATACAGGGTAAAACGATAAAATAAATAAGAACGGGATACAATATAAATATAAATAGAGTAAGAAGATTAAAAAATGAATAAGAATAAAATCAATAAATATTAGGTAAAGCCTAAATTAATAATAGAATAACAGGATAGAATAAATAAGCATAAAATAAATAAACGTTAAGTAAAAGCTAAATTAAAAAGGTGGGTCTTGAGCCGGTTCTTAAAAACATGTACGTTCTCTGCGGCCCTGAGCTCCTCCGGCAGGCTGTTCCACAGACGAGGACCATACCACTGAAACGCTGCCTCTCCGTGAGTATGTGTCCTGACTTTAGGGACGATCAAAAGGCCAGCACCAGAGGACCTCAGGGTCCGCGAGGGTTCATATGGTAGAAGCATTTAACATTTAAAAACCAATAAAAGAACTTTAAAATCGATCCTGAAACACACGGGGAGCCAATGCAGCGATTCTAAAACCGGTGTAATGTGGGCCCGCCCTCTGGTCTTCGTCAGCACACGAGCTGCCGGGTTTTGTAAAAGTTGTAAAGGTGGAATATTCTTTTTAGGAAGACCAGAGAGCAGGGCATTACAGTAATCAATGCGACTGGTAATAAAAGCATGCATCAGCATCTCCGTGTTGACCCGAGAGAGAATAGGGCGGACTCTGGCTATATTCTTTAGATGATAAAATCCAATTTTGGTTACATGTTTAATATGTGGGAGAAAAATGCATTTAGTCAGACAATAACAAACACTGGGTGTCTGTGACAGATTCTGAGATAAAATACATTTTATCATCCATTACATGGTCACATGAGGTCACATGATATTTTAAATCTTTATACAATACTTTATATATGTTGACAATAAACCAAAAACTTGTATGAACTATAATTTTTAGGTTAAGGGTTTTTTTTTGTTGATCCTGGTCCTATAAATCATTACCTCAGTTTTGAGTGTCTTGGCAAAGGCAGTAAACACTTATGTACATGTTGTGTTTTTGTTTTGTATTTTTTAATAATAAATCCATTTTGGAATAAGAATGTAGCAGAGAGCTTCATTTCCAAAACCAAGCAAAACGTTAAGGATTTAGTTCAAGCTGTGATTGGGGTTATGTCATATCATAATATTAATGATGTTTCAATAAGGAGAGTATTGAGATTATCAGCGTGGGAAAGTGGTAGTGATGTAAAGAATAAAAAAAGCAGCCTAACAATGACACTTTCCACTGATTCCTTTGCTTCCTTACCTGAGTGAGTCCTGACGTGCATTTCTAGACTTCCTTTAAATTCTTTCATGCAGACTTGACATGTAAATTCTTTCCTTTCCTTCACATTTTAGCACTTAACCATCAATCAGGTCAATTAGGTGTCAAAACATGTTTGTGTGTCCCTATATGGAGGACGAACAGAGAACATTCAACAGGTCCAGAGACCATAACCCTGTCCACGTATATATACACACACAAACATCTTATCTCCTTTCACTGTGTGCAGCTGTCACAAAGCAGCAATCAGTGGCTTTGCGATCTTTGTTTCTTGGACCCAACTGGCACCTCTTTCTCTTCTGCTGTGTGCTTCTTTCCTGTTGCCAGATCGGAGCACTTTTTGTCCCTCCACACCTTCCCATTGCTTTAGTGATGTAGGTTGGTAGGGTCGGGGTACCTTCCAGTCGACTGTTCATGTGAGGTGTCACAAGCGACATCAATCATGTTGTACCAAAGCACCGTGGGCCACCTTTGCGTCTGGCATTTGCAAATGTAGTTGCCAACCATCTGGTCCATAGTATCTACTCCTCCTTTGGTCTGGTTGTAGAAGAGAACTGCTTCTGGTTTTTGCTTCGGGCTGTTTTCATCCTCCATCTCGCTGTGGTGCATTGTGCTGAGCAGCAGAACAGCCGTTCCCTTTTTTCTCCCATAGCTGATCATGGTCACACTGCCATTGAACCCATATTCAGTGCCGTGGACCTCTCTAGACCTGGAAGCCTTCATAACTGGAGGAGTGTCTGGCTTGTTCTGTCGCAAAGTTCCCACAATAGTAAGACCCTTCTCCAGGAGATGCTCTGCAAGAGGCACACTGGTGAAGACACAACTGATGGACAATGTTTTCCCCCAGATTCTTCTGGATGTCTTCCCCTGGTTGTCTCCCTAGGTACATGATCCCATCAATTGCATATGGGGTGGGTGCATCACACACCCAAAAGATTTTAATGCCATACTTGGCAGGTAGATGTCTAAGGGGGACAGTCAGAGATGCGAAGAATTAAAGGTTCATAGAAGATTCCATAGGAACTGCTCCGGGTCATTTTTGACACCACTTGTGAAAGAGTGAGGTAGTGATACAAAAACTGCAATTTACTTAAATTAATGAAAAAAATACATAATTATCAAAATGGTCTCATCTCACAAACTCATTTTATGAGGAATACCTGGAATATGAATATATTACACTGGACTGAGGTGAAGCTTGTCCAAGGAACAGTTTAGCAAATATAGAGAAGTATAGCTATAACAAAGGCATGTTAATAATAGAGTCTGAAACTTTTGTCATCATCAAGCCTCTCCAACAGTCACTGGACCCATCTGTAGCAGTTGTCACTATGGAAACTTCAACCACAGATGCCACAGAGGTCAGGTCTCTCTCCAGAGAAGAATCAGTCTACTTGTTCTTATTATTAATGATGCAGAATAATCATATAGAAATAAAAAACCTGAAGTTGTGCGCTATTTGAGCATGTTGCCTGACTAAAGGACTCGGCAAGAGACATCTGTCTCTCCCTAGCAGCACCTGTCCCTCTCCTCCTCTTCAGTTCGCCTCAACATAAGCTCATCATATTCTGTGATATGATTTGAGGTGTTTGACGAGGTTAGTGGTGTTGCCACCGCGTCTTGGCTGTTTGTGGAGGTAAAATACGTCCACACATGACTCCGTCACACACACATTGTTGTGAGTGCGCACGCCAAGGGGCTGCGACACATTTATACAGCCATATTTTGCATATGACTGTGAAATGTGTAAGAAGAAGTAGTTCCTTCTAATTTAGACGATCCGAATGATATAGTTTCTTTCCACTGTGTTCCTGTTAAAGAAAAACTACAAATTTTCCCCAAAGTACTAAAATATCAATATTTTAATACGAGAATCGATTCTAGAACATAAATTACTGGTAAAAAAAAAGTCAATATTTCAATATGCCACTAACGGGCAGCTGACCCAATCAACTCAATATGGAAAATGATAAACGCACATTGGCCCTCTCAATGGGAAATTTGAGTATTTAAAACATAACAAGATGGAACAATCGACCAACATAAAGTATTATGCACGTTGTGCAAGAAGGAATTTTCTTTTCACCGAAGCACCTCCAGCTTAAAATATTAGTGTATACTTACTTATTAGTACATAGTTTTTTTAAGGTATATTTCACAGCAGAGAACCTGTGCTAAAAGATTGAAGAAAACTACACAAATCCTCTTTGAATTTAAGCATACATTCTTTGTGTTTATTCTGCATTTACTTCATTATATTGCATAAATGTCAGTTACAAGCTTAAATATAAAGTTGAAAAAAAATGTATATGCAACCAGGCTGTTGATCAAGTATATGCCATTAATCGTGATTAATTACAGAAAATTGTGAGATTAATTAAGGTTTGTTTTTTTTAATCTACTGACAGCAATAGTTTGTTTATACAACATGTCTAAGAAATATGGACCAGAGCCAGAGTTACTCAGCGCAATGTTTACTGTGTCCTGACTTCTTAGTTCTTTGGGGGAAATTCCCAACAATTATTAACTCGTCCAGCAGAACACGGCTCTTTACTCTGCCTTCACATCGTGCTTTCATTGCTGCAAAATGTGTCTCAGGACTCTTGGATTTGTCCTCGTTTTGTTTCCTGGATTGCTTCAAGGTAAGAAGATTCAATTCTGTTATAGTTTGTAAATGTGAGACTTATGTGGGATTTTAAACAATTTTCTTTATTGTACATCAGCACAGGGTTGTGATCCTCCCAGACTGGTTCATGGTAACTTTCTCCCCAGACAAGAGGCTTACTCTGACAGAACCACGATCACTTATTCCTGTGATAACGGATATAAACCTGTAGTGGAGGGTTGGTGGGCAACCAGTACCTGTGAACGTGGGAAATGGTCTCATGAACCGCAATGTATAGGTAGGTCAGTCCCGGGAATGGTGAATTCTTTTACCATCTTTTACCAAAGATGAAAATGAAATTCTGTTCTTAAGGAACAATGTAATTAGTTTAGATTTGCTAAAAAAAAAAAATCAACTCAATTGAGGAAAAAGAACGATGAAATCTGATTATTTCAGTAAATAAATATAAAAAGCAATAAAATCCAATTGAAGAATTGTGAAGTTTAATTTAATGTTTTTGTGTCAAGTATAAAAAAATTATATTATCGTATTTTTTAAGAATTACAAACTAGGAATTTCAGTCTCTCACAAGGAATAATAACGAAAACTTTCTTCCAGTAATTCCTTGAATTAACTATTCACAACATTTAATGCGGCATGTTGCTGTTCGCAATCAGAAAGTTGTAATTATAGTTACTCTGTAAAATCTCAAAGTGTTGATGGTGACTCTGGTCTGTTCTTCCTCAGATGAAAGCGCCTGTTTTGGACCAACTATTCCCAATGGAAAGTACCCTAAAAACTCAAACGGCTGGTATGAGGATGGAAGTACACTAACGATAACATGCGATGGAGGATTTGAGCACCAAAACCAGATCAACACCACTACCTGTGGAAATGGAAAATGGTCCTCTGCACCAGTCTGTGAGAGTAAGTCTGCCACATGTTTGACTCCAGTTAGCTGTTCAACACTTTTTTTCTGCTTCTATTCATGACTTTTTATTTTTACAGGAAGTATGAGTGCATGCAGTGCACCTCCTAAAATCCCCCATGCAGTCATCATTCATGGATACCAGGAAGTGTTTGCAGCAGGTTCAGAAGTGCAGTATGAGTGTGAAGATGGATACACTGCACACACCGAGAAATCTGTTTGTATACAGGGAAACTGGACACCAGTGCCAACATGCAGTAAGTGGTCATGAGTTAAAATTCTTGACTCACTATAACATAATATTATAATAATATAGTAGCCACGTAGTACAGATCAATGGTGTGACTTGATCTTCACGGAAGAGCATTTAGGCACCATTATTGACAAGTTTGTACCAATAACTCCTCTCAACCTGCAGACAGAGGAAGTATTAAACCATTTATTTATTCTCTTTATAAAATATAGATATACCTTGTAGCAATGTTTTGAAAACACTCATTCACACATCTTTCTTTATTTTGACTGACAAACAAGACTTGCAAATCATTAGTTATAGAACAACACCAGTTAGTAAGCCACAAAAGAAATACAAATGAAAATTGGGGGTGGACTCAAACCATGAAGTAGCCTGGGAGAGAAACAGAATAGGAATGTCCTTAAAGCAAGCACATGTGTATAGTGTTGTGGAGGTGAAGAGAGTGTCAGACAGGGTCCATCCATCCATGCATCCATCCATCTTCTTCCGGGGCCGGGTCACGGGGGCAGCAGCCCAAGCAGAGAAGCCCAGACCTCCCTCTCCCCAGCCACCTCCTCTAGATTATCCGAGGGAATACCAAGGCGTTCCCAGGCCAGCCGACAGATATAATCTCTCCAGCGTGTCCTGGGTCTGCCCCGGGGCCTCCTCCTGCTGGGACATGCCTGGAACACCTCACCCAGGAGGCGCCCATGAGGCATCCTTGTCAGATGCCCGAACAACCTCAACTGGCTCTTTTCGATGTGGAGGAGCAGCAGCTCTACTCAGAGCCCCTCGCGGATGGCTGAACCTCTCACCCTATCTCTAAGGGAGAGGCCAGCCACCCTTCAGAGGAAGCTCATTTTCGCCGCTTGTATCCCCGATCTCGTTCTACTACCCACAGCTCGAGTAGGGACGTAGATCGACCGATAAATTGAGAGCTTCGCTTTTACGCTCAGCTCTCTCTTCACCACGATGGACCGGTGCAGCGTCTGCATCACTGCGGCCGCAGCACCAATCCGTCTGACAATCTCTCGCTCCCTTCTCCCATCACTCGTGAACAAGACCCCGAGATACTTGAACTCCTACACTTGGGGCAGGAACTCATCCCCGACCCGGAGTGAGCACTCCACCCTTTTCCGGCTGAGAACCATGTTCTCAGATTTGGAGTTGCTGATCCTCATTCCTGCCGCTTCACACTCGGCTGCGAACCGTTCCAGTGCATACTGGAGGCCTTCACCCGATGAAGCCAACAGGACCACATCATCTGCGAAAAGCAGAGATGAGATTCTGAGGCCACCTAAGTAAAAGCCCTCCGCCACTTGGCTGTGCCTACAAATCCTGTCCATAAAAGTTATGAACAGAATCGGTGACAAAGGGCAACCCTGGCAAAGCCCATCACCCACGGGAAACAAGTCTGACTTATTACCGACTATGCAAACCAAGCTCTTGCAACGGTTGTATAGGGATCGAATGGCCCATAGCAATGGGCCAGACAACGCGTACTCCCGCAGCACCTCTATGTCTCAATGAAATATATGCAGCATGTACCATATAACTAATGAGTTATCTGTTCTCATCAAGTAGAGGAACTACTGGACATCAGGGAGGTACAGCTAGCAGCAGGACTCATTTATAAGTCAAAGAAGTTTATAAAGTGATTTCACTAACAAGGACCACATCCTTGGTAACAATGGGCGATGGGGGATAAGGAAGTGTGAATAGTGCTGCAGTTTGGGGAAGGCCTTTTTTTTTTCTTTTTTTTTTGGCCTGTCCCGTTTGGCTCTTTTGCCATCAGAATTGTTGTCTAAAGGCAAAGAAAGATGCCCAACGGATTTACTTTACCAAACTGACCATCCCAGCCTTGCCGTAATGGTCCATTTGATTCACCTTTTATTGTTTATTTTATTTTCACTTACTGAATACGGGACAGACTTGACTGGGGGAAAGGAGGGGAGAAAGAAAGAGGGAAAGAGAAACAGCTGAGAAGAGGGACGGGGGAGAAGGGCAAAAGACAAAAACCAACAGAACGGGCAGAGAAAAAAAAAATGCATATATCAATCACCTGGATCACCTGCTGAGAAAGAAAAAAGAAAACAAGCAGAAGAGAACAAGAGTAATAGAATAAACAACATCACAATGATATATGGGAATATGACAGTAAATACTAAATGTTAAACATTATTGTGCAGCACATAAGATCAACAGAACACAGTGTGCTTTGAGGTAGGAGCCAAAAAGGGTGTAGTTTGTGGGTGTGATCACCCGTGTGTACACCTGTGAGCATGGACGCGTTTGTTTTTTGTTTTTTAAAAGGTTCCTTCATGTAATAATCTGCTAGAGGGTGTGGGGGGGCCACAGCCCCGTCCTCCAGGGCGTGAAGCAGGTGTGGAGATCAAAACTCCAGATATCCAGAGGCCCCCAGAACACAAGAGACCAAGGAAGACCAACAGAGGGGCAGCCGCGCCACTGTCCCGGAAAGAGCTGAGGAGAGTCCCAGATGAGGGCTCACTCAGCAGCCGCGGAGCAGAAGCCAGGGGGAGTTGCAGTGACGCGCCCGTGAGCTCCGCCGGCAGCCAGCCGCGCCTGAGTGACCGAGCCCCAGGCCGGGAGGCCGGGGGCACCCCCCCTCCGAAGTGGCCCGAGCGAGCCCCAGGCCCCGATAAGCGGCCGCCAAGGAGTGAGCCGGTGTGTACCTGGACGCCCATCCCCGGACACAAAGAACCACCAACGCACCGATGTCTGAGGGGGTCCACCACTGGCAGGGGAAGTGGTGGTAGGGGGAGATAGGCCTCCAAACCTTGCAGCATCCACACTTGTTCCAGTTGCCCCCAAATCACCACAAAACAGTTTGTTATGGTTACAAAACACACAATGAAGTAACTTAAACAAATGTTAATGTGGAATAAAAGTAAAACATGAGGAATAAAAGCAGTCTGGCTCTTTAAGAACAGAGAGGATTTTCCTCTGTAGGTTTATCTTTGAATGCAGTGAATCAGTCCTCACTGATAAAGTTTATGGATCTGAGCTTCTAACTGACAAACTATCTGCTTCTTTTTTAGGCTGTACTGTATCTGAATTTCAATATTTTGTAAGTGTTATTCTTTGATTTATTTTCAAACAAATATAGTTTCTTTGAAATAAATGTGCTTGATGTTTTTCACTCAGCTGTTGTTTGTTTGTGTTTTAATCAGCCTGATTGCAGAAGATTCGGAGAATCCTACTGACAACACAACCTTTCTGAAACACTTCAACCAGAACCTGCAGAGCAACAATGAAACATGTTTCTTTTCTTTGTCAAGTTTTGGGGCTGATTGTTCTCTAAACACCAAACTGTCCATAAATGATTTGAACTTTTCATGCACTCAGTACATGATGTGTACATTGAATCCATAAAGTGTCGATGGCTGGCTGAGGTCTGAATAAAATGTTTCGTCATCAGAGACGTCTTTGTATTGCTTTGTCTGCTAACTGTGTAGAACAGTTCTTTTACTATGCACACCAAAATATTATTTAATAAATAACAATAACGGAAACACTATAGTAAGCAGACAGGAACAAGTTTATTGATTTGTTTTACTTCATGATGGTGTTGGCTTTGGTTAGTGACCAAAAGCATGCAGAAGATTCAGTAAGAGCATAGGGAGATATTTTATTTTAAGCCAACATGAAAATAATCTCAGGAAATAATTTAAACAGATATTATTAACACATTTATATTTAAACAAAGATTTTTAGTAGATATTTGTCCAACTGATATTTAGGCTTAAAATGTCAGAGGTCTGTGATGGCACAAAAACACTCATTTGGTGTCCTGGTCCAAGAAACAGGAGCAGAAGATTTAAAGAACTGACCATCAGACACAGAGAAAGTTCTTATATCCAACCCAACATTTGAGCCAAGCCCAAAGATTCTTGTGCTTCACAATATCAAAAGCAGAAAGCAGCTAATGTCCAAAATAATGAGGGCTGTGATATCTCCTGAATCTAATGTGAGTCACAAATAATCGATCACCTTCAACAAAGCTTTTTCAGAACTATGAAAAGCTCTGAAGTCTGACTGAAATAGTTGCTGTATCTCATTTGAGAAGAAGTCATAACAAAATCACTTTTCCCAACACTTTTGACATTAATTTACAATTTGTAATTTATGTTAACAGGACAATGATTTCTTAGACTCAGCATAAAGGTTGAATTTTTATGTGTAAACCCTGAAATACAGTATTCTTAAAACATGCAGTGCTTTAAAAAATTATTTTCATATTGTAATATTCAACAAAGATATCCTGAGTAAATACAAAATCCACTTTAAAAATGACGATTTCATTTATTAAGAGATATAAAGCTATTCAAACCCACCTGCCCCTGTGTGGAAAAAGTAAAAGCAATTAGATCAGATTAGATGATTGGAGTGGAGCAATGATGTCAGCACTGACTAGGACACCGTGAAAAAGTGGAAGTGACGTGATGAACAGACTAGCAGCCAAACAGCCAAGAAAGCAGACAGATGAACACTTACAGATCGTCCTTACTGAACATACACATGATAACGTAGGTGTAAGTGTAAAGATGTATACAAGTGTAAGTATACTGAATTAAACTGAACTGAATTAATACGCCACAACTGCAGACAGACTGACGACCTGTCCAGGGTGTATCCTTCTCTCACCCTTGGATCGGGCCCAGCACCTCCTTTCTCCACTTAATGTACTCATAACATGTCATCTTCATTCTTTATTATATCTTATCATGGCAGCCTCTGAGTCCTGCATTTGGACCCTAATGAATAAGCTCACAGTGACTAAGATGCAGAAATGTTTCACAGCTCACTTTTGCATGTACTAAATGCGTGGTACAGCCACTAATTTGATGTGACATTAAAGTTTCAATCCCATGGCTGTTAAGCTGTGGCCTGTTAAAGGCATCACGGTGACCGAGTCCCTACTTGAACTTTTTCTAAAATAAACTCGGCCACAGGTTTATAAAATCCAGCACTCAGGCATGCAGACGTCAACAAACATTGTGAAAGAATGAGTCGCTCTCAGGAGCTCAGTGATAGGATAGGATGCACCACCCGTGCAACACGTCCAGTTGTGAAATTTCTTTGCTGCTAAATATTTTACACTTAGCTGTTATTGGTATTATAACAAAGTGGAAGTGATTGGGAACGACAGCAACTCGGCCACAGAGTGGTAGGCCATCTAAAATGACTTTGAAATTTGGACTGTAAATAGTTTCATTGATTTGATGTTTCAAAGTAAATATTTCGAGTCGCTTCAGAGAAAATGTCCCAAACACAACATCCACTGTGTGATTAATAAAATCAATGCAAAATATGTGTTGCTCTATTCATTCAATACGCACTGAAATAATAAATGTCATGAATAATGTAATTTGAAATCACTATGTTTAAACCAAACTAATCGGCAAAGTAAAACCAACAATTTTCTCTTCATTTTCTGGGTGATGAGAAGTTTTGTAGACATCGGGAAGATGTTGGTGTGTGCATGAAATCAACAGATGTAACGATATGTAACAAAAGCACTGAGAAAAGAAGCTGTGGAAAACCCCAGTCTCGATAAATTAGCTGTAAAAGAAAGAAGTTCATGAGTTTTAGATCAGAGCTCTAACATTTATATATATTTTATTATATATATATATTTATTTATATATATATAAATAAATATATATAAATATATTTATTATATATATATATTTATATTTATATATACTGGTTTTTCTCCCGTTCTTTCTCAAAAGTTGTTTTGGATGTGTACGAACTTTTTTCCATCCCACAAAATGGGAAGGGCCAAGGTGATTGCACAAACTTTCGGATGACAGTTGTGATAAGTAGCTGGTTCTCATGTGGATTACCTTTAACTGCTGGTGCTGCTTTGTTGTTGGACGATTTAAAAATGTGCATCAAATATTTTGCATTTGCTCTTCTTTGGTTTCCTGGAGTGCTGCACGGTGAGAACAACAAGTAACTTCACAGAAAAACATTTACACTGGTTGATAATGTTTTGCACTTACTTCAGTGTTGTGTTTCAGCACAGAGCACCACACAGGCCTGTGATGCTCCCACACTGGACGGTGGCTTCTTTGCCCCAAAGCAAGAGACTTACTCTCAGGGCACCAAGCTGAGCTACACCTGCAACGAAGGACGCATGCTAGCAATGAAGGGTTGGTGGGCAACCAGCACATGTCACAATGGAAAATGGTCTCATCAGCCACAGTGTATAGGTAAGTCCTGCCAATAGCTCTTCTTTCTTTGCTCACCCACTTAAAGAAATCTGGTCGCCTTCTTTCCAAGATCCTTAAACTGCTAATCTTAAAAGTAGAGAGGGTGTCTGTCTCCTCAATCTAAACTGGGAGCAGGTTCCACAAAAGAAGGGCCTGATAGATGAAAGTGCTGCCTCCCATTCTACTTTTAGAAACTTTAACTCTTTATTTAAGACCTTTTATGTCAGAGGAGGAGTGTCAAATTTAATTCTGCATTTTAAAGGAGCCAATAAAGGGAAGATGATACAGGAGACATATGATGATAGTACTCTTGCTATAGCAATTTGGATTAACTGCAAAGTATCTGTAAGTATCCGGTTGGACACCACAGTCTGCACACTATGATGAAAACTATTGGTCAACCAAATTAATACTGGTCAACACAGAACAAATTTGAGACCAATGCTGTTAATAAAGGCATTTTATGTAATTTGTTTACAGTAGCAGGTCCTCACTTTTCTTTGATCCATAACTCAACTCACAGGAGTTTTTATGATTAGTGTTTAAGGACTGTAGGTTTTGTGGGTTTGATCCTGTGAATAAGCTACAAACAAACGGCCCTGCTCTGGGATTAATAACGTTTTTGAGTCTAAATCTAATTTTACAGAAAGCATGAATGCGTGCAGCGTGCCTCCTAAAATCCCCCATGCAGTCATCGTTCATCAGGACTACCAGGAAGTGTTTGCTGCAGGTTCAGAAGTGCAGTATGAGTGTGAGGATGGATACACTGCAGAGGGAGCACACAACACAAAATCTGTTTGTACACAAGGAAGCTGGACACAAGGCCCGACCTGCAGTAAGTGGACATGAATTAAACTTCTTGACACACTATAACATAATATAATAATAATATAGTATCCATGTAGTATAGATCAATGATGTGTCTTGATCTTTACAGAAGTGCATTTAAGCACCATTACTGACAAATTTGTAACAATAACTCCTCTCAACCTGCAGGCAGAGGAAGCATTAAACCATTAAACCATTTTCTTGATCATTAATATGCAAATTGTCATGACCATTGATCAACAACTACTGATCAAAAACCATTGATCAATGGCTATGAGTAGCATTCACAGAGAGTTGGGGAATGGCTGCAATCACAGCACTGAAAGATGCTGAAAGATGTACCCTTAGGCTCCCCCCTCAAATCAGAGATGGTCTTTCCCTTTTCACGTAAATGGCCTCCTTCACACCCCACTCAAACCAGCGTTCCTCCTGGAACGCCAGGAAGTGAACCCCCTCATGTCCACTAGCATGTAGGTGTTAATAGACTGCAGAGTCCTGGCCTGACACTTTCACTCTTTGATGTACCAGCAAAAGAACTGTGATAATGCAGGTGGAAAAGTAAAGATGCAACGAATAGAAGTAGTAGTGGAGATACCTTGGGTCAACCAAAATAACAGATGGTGCAAAAGAGAAGTGAAGAAGATTGCATGCAGGGTGGAGTGGGTGGAGGTGACTGTCTTGTAGTGAACTCTGACACAATGATAGCAGCAAGAGAGAAAAGGAAGGTTTACCAGACAGTAGTGATACCAGCTCTGATGTATGGCACTGATAAAAAGACAGGAGCTGGAGGCATCAGAGTTGATTTTCATTAGGAGTGCCCAGGAACAAGATTTGACGAAATGAGTGCATCATAGGAACAGCTCAGGTTGCTCAATTTGGAGATGAAGTCAGAGATCTAAGATGCTGAAAATGGAGCTGCCAAGCAGGGAGAAAAGAGGAAGACCTCAGCTCATGGACGTGGTGCAAGAGGAGATGCAGAGGGTTGTTGTGACAGAAGAGGATACTGGGGACAGGATGATTCACTGTGATCACATATCAGGGAGGTACAGCTGGCAGCAGGACTGATTTGTAAGTCAAAGAAGTTTATAAAGTGAAGCTGACTGATGTGTTGTCTGTATATGTGCGTTATCTGCTCTGTATCCTGCAGCATCTTCTAGCACCTCTGATTCAAATAACAGAGACAACAGTCTTATACCAATAAACAGTAAGTTGCTCACAACCTTTCCACTTAATCAGCATATACATCAAATTCAGTTTATATATTTAATTTAGTTATATGAATGACAACAAGCAGCTGGATTGGAGTTAGAAGCCAGCGTTAATGAATGAATGAATCGTTGATCACTGCAGAAATGATTGATGTTGATTGGTTCAGCACGTTGTACAGGAATTCAAAGATTTGGAAAACTAAACAGCTGAGTAAACAATGATCATTTTGTTACACTCACTTTCTTTTATTTTAGTTCAGTCGTGTGGAGCCCGCCCATACATTGAAAATGCTGTAATTGTGGAAGAAGGTCCAATGCATTTGAAATACCAGTGCAATCGTTATTACAAACTAGCTGGTCCAGAGGCTGTGAGTTGTTACAGTGACGCTCACTGGTCCAAACTGCCCACCTGTGAAGGTATCAAAAAAATAATTTTCACTCTAAAAGTTTATTAAAAATGTTCTTAAAATTCTTTTTATGTTTGGTTTTTACTTCTTGTTGTTTTTGCAGAAGCGTTCTGTGTGGTGGATCCTGCTAGATATGCTCGTTATGGTCTTGTAAAAACTTCACCTGAATACATGCGGGAAGGAGAGACGAAGCCTTTCCCTTGTACAACAAAAGACTATTATATCAATGTTCGGTGCACTAATAGAAGAATATTTCTGAGCACATGTAAGTATATAAAGGATCTCTTGTTTTTCTTTCAGTTTCTTTTTTCCTGTAACAGCTAACATACATAAAACTTCATTCTCCAGGATCTAATTAACACATCATTTCAAGAAGAATAGTAAGAGAAAACCAGTAAATAAACATTTCCCACACAGGAACATAATGAAATAGAAACCTAACATTGCTGATTTGTGAAAGGCTGCAGCTGATGTTTGCCTATAGAGTCGTTCCCAACTTCCAACAGCCAAACTCATGTCATGTCAGAGACATTATTAGACAAATATTGAGATAAATATAGAGATATAGGTATAAATACAAACATAAATATATATATAAATATAAAATATGTGTGCAAATATATGCTATGGTGTACAAAAGTAACAGAGTGCAGTTAGGTGTGTTTGTTCTGCATGTGTGGATCTGACCCAAGTGGATGAATTAAAGAGTCTGATAGCAGCAGGAAGGAACGGCCTCCTGTAACGTTCCCCTCAGACAGTGAACTTGAAGAAATCTGTTCCTGAAACTGCTCTTCAGATTGTGCAGTGTGTTATGGAGGGAGTGGGAGTCATTGTCTATGATTGCAAGCAGTCTTGACAGCAAATGATAATATGGAATAAAAGTAAAACATGAAGAATAAAAGCAGTCTGGCTCTTTAAGAACAGAGAGGATTTTCCTCCACAGGTTTATCTTTGAATGCAGTAAATCCGTCCTCACTAATAAAGTTTATTGGGTCTGAGCTTCTAACTGACAAACCCACTTTGTTGCTTTTGTCTCATTATGTTTAGGTTGTCCAACAGCTGACATTTTTTATGTAAGTGTAATTCTTTGATTTACTTTTCAAATATATACATTTCAAAGAAGGATATTAAATTGTAAGTAACATTTACACAGCAGTTTGAAAAATATTGTTTTATTTGTAATTTAATCAGGAAGTGTGCAGAGTATTCAGAGAACCCAACTGACAACACGACCTTTCTGAAACACTTCAACCAGAATCTGCAGAGCAACAACGAAACATGTTTCTTTTCTTTGTACAGTTTTAGTGCTGATTGCTCTTTAAACACCAAACTGTCCATAAATGTTTTGAACTTTGAATGCACTCAATACATGATGTGCACACTGAATCCCTAAATTGTTGACAGCTGGCTGAGGTTTGAATTCAATGTTTCATCATCAGAGACGTCTTTGTTTTGCTTTGTCTGCTAAAAGAGTGGAGCTGGGGGGTTTGTACATACCTAGAACATCTACAAATGACTGTTTAAATATTGAAACTAGTCTTTTAGGCAGTTTTCGAGTAGAGGTTTGGATTGTGAGTTCTACACAATGAACACTTTCATAGATGCTGCAATGTCAAATTCTTCATGTGTGTACATGCACAGACCACATGTGCATGTACATGTACCACAATTTGTTATTCTAATTTTAAAAATGTAATACATATAAATTCAATACAGTTTTTAATAGACACCGTTCAGAACACAGCCTGTGCCTGATTCTCATACTTGTATTCGTTTAGTCATAATGTGGAAAATTTTCAGGAAAAAAGCAGATGAGCAAATCTGTAGCTGCCACCTGTCCTCTAGGCTTCACCTCCGCAAAACCTGTGTCTCTGAACTGGATCTCAACAGTATTTGTGGTCTCATAAGCTCTCCTGTGAATTTTAGTTTGCATACTAGTTTGCATGCTTGGAATTATTATTATTACAGGCTTTTCCACAATAGATATAAAAGTAAAAGTTAGTAAACCTCTATTAAAGTCTGTTGTTTCTTAGATTCAGCAATGAAACTGAATTTAAAACAAAACATAGATGACATTCTGTCACCTCGGCAAACACCATGATCTCACTGCCTAAAGTCATTCAGTAACTCTTATTGGAGAGTGTTCATTAACATCTTTCACTAAATATCAAAGTTTTCTACCTGCCCTAGTTTAAATTATAAAAGAAATTATTATGCATGAGAATCTCTAGAATGTTGAATACTTTTCCATTAAACAGTCATCTTCTACTTTAGTTAGGGTTTTTAACAACCATTTATTAAACTTATATTTTGCTTTTGCTTTATTTTTTACTGCAATTTCTGTACAGTAGCTTTTATAGTGTTAAATCAGTATATGCTACAAAATAAAAGCCTTTCCTTTACAGTAGGTTTGTAGGCATTTTATTTTGAATTGCTCCAATCATGGCACTTCAAAGGAACAGCCCGTGATGTCAGAGTGAACATTCTACTGGAAAAATCCTTAAATAGGAGAGAAACTCAACCAACTTTAGTGGATCTCGGATGGCAGAAACACACAACAACCTGGTTGTTAAAACTAAGATAAGGCAGACGCAGAGAAACGCAGACACAAACGCTGAACCATCGACAATGGCAGAAGCACAAACGAAAATGGTCATTGCAACAATGAAAACAACAATCCTGCAAGGACCAAAAAATGAGCTTGAAAAACCCGGAAAACCAAATACTGAAAAATCTCCCGTGGCACAAGCTCAAACAGAAACGGTCAAGAAAACAAAGAAAGCAAAAAAACAGCAAAGAGTGGCTGAAGAGCCAAGAAGACCGTTTACTCAGGCAACATCAGTCCAACATCAGTCCAATCCCAGATTTAGACCCCATCAGGGCGCAGTCCAGTATAATCCATGGGACGAGATTGCTGCTCTCAAACAGCAACTGCAAGCCTCCCAAAACTATCAGAACGACATTTATTGGCAAATGGTTGGTGCTAACAAGAGGGCCTCTTATCACCAGTTTCAGCAGAGCAAACTTCATGCACAAATGTACGACAACAACAGAAATCATGAGGAAACAATTAAAGACCTCATAGAGCAGCTGGAAGAGGCTTCTAGAAATAAGCCCGATAACAAGAGTGAAACAGAGGCTCTCACAAATGACAATCAAGCAATTGAAACTGGATGAGGTGATGCTATCCCTGCAGGACCAAATCAGCCACCCTACCACAGAGCAGTGTGTGGAGTCTGCCACTCCAACCGCAGGCACTTCACACGCCGACTCTGTAGGCCTAAAGTCCTCTAAGGAGGCTGAATTGGAGGTCCAATGTAGGAATCAACGAGAGCAGATAGAGATGCTCCAGAAACAGCTGAAAGAGCAGGCCATTAAACATAGCCAGGAGAAGGAGTCACTCAAGACAGAAATCAGTGACCTGAAATCCCAGCTGCTTTCCAACAAGGCCCTTCATGATTTGAAGGTAGAGTCTCTTGACCAAGAGCTGAAAGAAGCCAGAGCTTCCTACCTTGAAGTCACAAAGAAGCAAAAAGAACAAAATTCTGCCGATGCAAATAAAATGCAAAGATCCGAGCTTCTGAAAGAAAATGGCACTGGAGGACAGGAGAAGATAGAGAAAGAGGACTCGCTACCATCGACTGCAATGTCTCTGCAGGAGACTCTGAAAGAAGAAGACACCCGACGACGAGAAAAGAAAGAAAAAGAGGACTGCATTGTGCGTCCAGGAATCTTTGCAAAGGCTACGAGATAAACAGAAAATCCTTACTGCCAAGGTGGCTGAACTCGAAACCGAAGTTAAGAGCCTGCCAGAGATACCGCAAATTAAGAAGAAGAAGAAGAAGTGGAACTGGCTGCTTCGGCTTTTCACCTAATTTGGTCTCAACATCGTGTCCTAAAATTCATATTTATATTTGGGGCTTTTTTAACACCAACCACTTATAAGCCCACTGGCATCAATTTTAGGACAATATGTAAATGGATGGAACTGAAGAAAAAAACACGTCTTCCTCCACCTCTGTTCCATCTTAATTTTCACCTCTCCTCTGTTCTCTCCCATCTCCGTCCCTTTAACTCCTGACACCTTCCCCATCTCCCCCCCCCCCCCCCCCCCCCTTCTCCCTCTCTCTCTCTTTTTTCAACCTCACCCCCCAACCAGTCCCGACAGTTGACTGCTCCCTCTAGAGCCTGGTTCTGTCATAGGTTTCTTCCTTTTAAAGGGAGTTTTTCCTATTCACTATCGCCAAGTGCTTGCTCAGAGGGGATTGTTGGGGTTTTCTCTCCTCTATTCCCTCCTTTCTATCCCTTTTTTACCTCTTTTTTCCCCTTCTACCTTTCTTTTACCCTTTTCTTTACAACCCCCACAATTTCCTCCATCATCTCCCTAACCTGTGTTCACTTTTGAACAGACAGGTTAGGGAGGTGGGGTGGAACAATAAACACAATTGGCTACATTTTACATGTGACTGATCGATGTATTCGTTCAAGAATAAGTTGTCTTAAGTATAAATACAAGAAATGGGTGATAGCTGCATGTGTTTGTCTGTGTGCATAATATGAATACTTTACTTGTTAAATCCAAATCCCAGAAGCAATTAAATAAAACAAGAAGACAAACAAAACCAAAACAAAAATACAAAGAAAAATCAGAGAGCTGTTTTATTTCTTTATAACATTTGTATTAATAAGATATTCTTTTGTGTGTGTTTATAACTCTGAACTGGTAACCAAATTTTCTTTTTGGGGGGGGGGGGGCGCACGTGTGTTTTAATTTATTTTCATACTTATGTTGACCCTGTCTGTGTTTACTTTATGGTTAAATGGAAAAACACACACACAAAAAAGAAGAAGACAATTTTTGAAATGAATTAAAATGTACAGCTCTGCTACCACTTCCAACATAAATGAAGACAGAAAACTAAACAGCAGTGGCGTTTGCAGGGTTACTGAAGTTGGACTACCTGGTATATAATGTTGTGCTACGTGATTGCTAGCGACACAGCTATGTTAGCATAACATTAGCACAGTGAAGCTGGAGGATGAACACCAACATTTTTTCCACTCGATAAAAGTTAACGTGAGGGATTCTGGTGGTCAGGGACAAATGCAATCGCATAGCAGGATGCTATCCGGTTGTTCAGTGATGACACGACGAATCCTACTTTCGGGCCTAAAGTAGTCTGCGTTTAATATGGCTTTTGTGTTGTTAACATGGTTAATGTTATGTATTTTCTTCTATTTAATCTCAAAAAGCTCCTAAAACAGTCAGTGATCACTGTTGACCTCCCTCGGCTTTTATTACCGCTAATCATTTGTTTAAGTTCAGTTTTTAAACCCTTAGGATGTAACTACAGCCCAGCCCATGCAGCAGTATATGAATGACTAACCTCGTATTGTGGATGGATTATCTCAGTTGTTCTCCTGGCTGAAGTTTGGTCCCTTTACAGCATCCTGCCATGCGATTACATTTGTTCCTGACCACCGAGAACACTCACGTTAACTTTTATCGAGTGGAAAAAAAGTTAGCTTGTTTATATTATGCTAACATAGCTGTGTTGCTAGCGGTCACGTAGCACATCATTATATACCAGCTAGCCCAACTTCAGTAACCCTACAAACGTCACTGCTGTTTCGTTTTCTGTCTTCATTTATGCTGGAAGTGATAGCAGAGCTGTACGTTTTAATTTGTTTCCAAAACCCTGCAGTCAGGACATGCTATATTGTATTTAGATAGAAGCTAGCGAGCTAACTCCCTGCTAACTTCTAACTCCGTTAAATGTCATAAATTCCATTTTCATGGATGCCTGGATGTTAAACTCAATTGTTACACCTGGTAGAGCAGAACGCTGATCATTTTATTAAAGATGAAAGACTTTAGACAGTTTTTCAACTCTCAATAATGCTATAGTGATCGTTTGATATATGGACCTGCAGCGGAGTTTAGGTCCAGACACGGCTAGTGACGTCAGACTGAACAACCGGATACAGGGGCCAAACTTCAGTCAGGAGAACAACTGAGATTATTCATCCACAATACAAGGTTAGTAATTAATATACTGCAACAATATGGGAACAGAACAGCTGCGAGAGATTTCAACATTAATGAATCAATGTTACGGAAGTGGAGGAAGCGCAGTTTTTGGCTTTCCCCATATTTCAAAAGTGCTTCATCTCTTTGCTATGACTGTCACCATAATTTGCAGACGATAATAGTTTTAGCCGCCGCCATGCTTTCGACCAAAACAGGCGCAGCTTGAGGACATCATCAACATGCGCTATCGCAATAGGGCTTTGGAGTTGACGTCACACCGCAGTGCATTGTGGGATCGCGGCACCATGTCAGAAGGCCACAAATCAAAACAAACACACTGTGTTGGAAGCGGGACTGGCAGAACCTTGCTTAAAATCAACGCAAAAGACAAAGGGCTGTATCGCGACCGATTGCGCCCAGACGCCAAGAGATGGTACTTGGAAAAAATAGCGTGCATCGGTAATGTGGACCCATATGAAATAAGGCAGTGGAGTGGAAACCCAGACAGCCTACCGCCGTTGTCCTATCCCGATATCTTCGCTTACCCGGTCTGTGGAGTCAGCGCATACACGGCGAATCATTTTCAGAATTATAAATCCCTGGAGACACACATCTAGTTCACAAACGGTTGGGTACAAGATTTAGCCGTTTTTAAGCCTCCATGTTGTGAGTACATTGACCATATGACCAAGATACAGCCAGGTTGCCAGCTGTGCGTTGCCATGTAAATAGTTTGCATTTCATGTGTATGTACTTGCTAAGTACAGGTGAACAGATCTTGAATAAAAGAAATAAACATACTTTTCTTTTCTGTTTCATATTTCATATGCTGGTTTGCCTGCAATAATGCCAAATAATAAGCTACTCCGTCAACATGACGTGATTCTATAGCATCACACATTACGATGTTCTATCTAATTATCTATGACCTCAGCGCATTCAAAATACACTAAAAGCCTATTAAGAGAGATATGAATTTATTTAGAACTCATCGGAAAGAAAATGCTGCGAGCAAAACAACAAAATAATTTTTAAAAAGAAATGTTCATTTACCTGTTACTACCACACACCAAATCAGGTCGTTGGTACTTGCTGGCTTGTGTAGCCACTAGGTAACAAAAGCTCAACACTGCCCCTAGCATCCTAGAGCACTTCTGTTGTCTTTTGTACGTGTTTTGAGTTTTTATGTGCTTCTTAGTTTTTACGTGTTTTGCAGTTTGTACGTGCTTCGGAGTTTGTACGTGTTTTGGAGTTTGTACGTGCTTCAGGGTTTGTACGTGCTTCAGAGTTCGTACGTGATTTGAAGTTTGTATGTGCTTTGTCTGTAGGGGCCACCGTAAATATACTTTTATTTATTCACTCCACATAAAATGTAATAAATAAATCATATAATACAAAAATCAACTATTCCCAGTTCAACTTTGAACTATTTAAATTTTCAGCTTTTTCCTTTTACAAATTTAAAGTGAAACAACACAAAACACTGCAAACCACAACACAATTAAATATAAATTATAATATGAAAACTAAAAGAACATGCATATTCTCTGTCATATGGACCTGCATAAATAAACTTTCTGAATCCTTTATCATCTGCAACTGAAAATAGTTGTGGATGATTACTATACCTTTCTAATGTGACGTTGTTGTCCCTGGCTCTTTCTCTGTCTCTCCCTCCTGCTCTGTTCCTGTGCTATTGAGTGTAACTACCGCCCCTCCCCCCTCTTCCCAGCGTAAAGCACAAGGCTCATGCTGAGTGAAGCGGGAAAAAAGTGCGAGAGAGAGGGTGAGAGAAAGAAAAAAAAACAAAAACCCATGGCTCGCGATAAGGACCCGGCTCTAAGAGCCATTTCGTTCGCGACCAACCCATCACTAGTCAAAATCTCTATCGTTGGCCAAATTTATATTGTTTCTATCGTATATCGTTTATATTGCCCACCCCTACACTCATTGTGTAATTAGGATTGGCTTATGTGACAGTACATCACTGCAAGCGCCAGGCACAAAATGCACAAGAGGCTTACATGTATCTAAATCCAGATTTTATACCGAAATTTTGTTAACCATAATGAAAATATATACTCCTTAGCATAAATTAACCACTGGATGTAAAATAACATATACAAAAGAAAAAAATCTGAATCACATTTAGTGTTTTAATTCAGTGTCGCAATCATTCTATGACTGAGTAGTTTATAAATCCAGCAGTTAGCAGCACTAACTTCAGCTGCTTCAATTCATTGACATTTGCAAGCAATCCTTGATACACAGCATTTCAGTCAGGTTAAGGTCTGGACTTCCATTCTGTAGATTTGCTGCTGTGCTTGGGGTCATTATCCTGTTGCATGGTCTAACTTAGGAGAAGCTTTAGCTGTCAGACAGACACTAGAAAACTTTGGCATACAGAGGAGTTCGTCAACTGCAAGGTGCCTCTCTCTTGTGGCTGCAGAACAAGCCCAAATCACCACCCTTAAACCAGCATGCTCTACATTTGGGTTGAAATATTTGGACTGTGTTTGATTTTTGCTGAAGGTACTGCTGTGCATTATGGCCAAACCTCCACTTTGGTCTCATCTGTTAAAAAGACGTTTCTCCAGACGTCTCCTTCAAGGGCCCAATCACTTGTGTGTGTGTCCGTCCCCAGCTACTCAAGCAGTTGGTTTAGTTCAGCTCTGGTTTCTAGCAGTCGTCACAACATGTCAAAAGTACTGTTCCAATGAGTGGTACAATCCCAAAACAGAGTTTTGCAACACCTTTTGATCATCTCTTACAGCATGTACCAGTTTTCTTGCTTTAGTTATGACTGAATCAGCAGTTGGGTGTTTCATAGCATCGTTCATTGTGAGTTGGAGTGTGCGGTAGGCACGGCTTTCTGTGGAACTTGCTGTTCATCCCATCTTCTTGCAGCTCAAGGTATTAAAAAAAAAGAAAAACAGTTAACATTTAAAGATTATAACATTATGAATGTAGAAGCAACAGTCTAAAAATGTTATTCTATTTCCACTTGAGGTATTTATTTCATTAAATAAAAACTACTTGTTAAACTATGGTCATTAGTTCCAGTTTATTCCAGATTATGCTCCAGGTATCTTAAGTAAGCGGACCTGTAAGCGGCAGAGGAGAGCAGCTTGATGACATCATCACCCGGGGCAGAAGAGAGCAGGTTGCTGACATAAGCAGCTGATAAAGATCTGTGGCTATTCATAGTCCACCAAAGTAATTAAGTAATAAATTTTAAAAAAGGAAAAATTTGAAAATTCATGCCTTTTCAATATTTTCAATATTGAGTATATAGAAACTTTTTAGTGGGCCCAGAAAATATATGGGCTCAAAATGTGGTCATAAATATTTTGTACTTGTAAAAAAGATTTGTATGTGTAAAAAAGATTTGTGTGTGCGTAAAAAAGATTTGTATGTGTAAAAAGAATTTGTGTGTGCGTAAAAAAGATTTGTGTGTGCGTAAAAAAGATTTGTATGTGTAAAAAAGATTTGTGTGTGCGTAAAAAAGATTTGTGTGTGGACTTAGAAAAAAAAACCCTGCAAGTTACAAGTACGGATTTTGACCCTATTTTTCTTCCTTTCATCTGATTGGTCAATGTCATGTCAATCACAAATGTAACAATCCAATCAGAGAACAGATGGGTTTGGCTGTCACAGGGGCGCTTTTTTGAACTGCAGGTCCTTGAAGGGTGATACAGTTTGAAGCTGGAGGATCGCTATATAAATATCTGATAGCAGCTAGGTCCCCTAACTTTCAGTAGCTGTTGAAAGGAAAAAGTTGTGGTATATCAGTGGTTAGAAATACCATTATTACTTTAGGATTAGTTTAACACAAAGTCAGGGTTGACCCAGGACCATTGCTGTGAGTCACAGTGCGCAGCATAAAAGTCCTTTCACATCGGACGCAGGATGTGCTGCTAATGCTAACTGCTAACTAAAAGCAAAGGATCCAGAATTTGTTACGCTGGCTGCTGGGCTCTGTGGGTTTTTGCAGCAGATCTACCTGTACTAGATGCACCTGCTCCTTGTCTTTTCTATCTCTGACTTTATGTCCTCTACAAGAGTTTGTTTTTTTTGCTAGTTCTTCAAATGTTCAATAAAAACATGTATGCTAATTCATAACGAAGAAAGCTTTGTAATGAAGACTGTCATTTCCAAAACACTGCCCGCCCCCACCCCGCGGTCCGGAAAACGCTGGGTTGGCATGTAAAAGGGCATTTATTCCCTTCAAAGACCTGCAGTTCAAAAAAAGCGCCCCTCGACAGCCAAACCCATCTGTTCTCTGATTGGATTGTTACATTTGTGATTGACATGACATTGACCAATCAGATGAAAGGAAGAAAAATAGGGTCAAAATCCGTACTTGTAACTTGCAGGGGGTTTTTTTCTAAGTCCACACACAAATCTTTTTTACACATACAAATCTTTTTTACGCACACACAAATCTGTTTTACACATACAAATCTTTTTTACGCACACACAAATCTTTTTTACGCACACACAAATCTTTTTTACACACACAAATCTTTTTTACACATACAAATCTTTTTTACACACACACAAATCTTTTTTACACACATACAAATCTTTTTTACGCACACACAAATCTGTTTTACACATACAAATCTTTTTTACGCACACACAAATCTTTTTTACACACACAAATCTTTTTTACACATACAAATCTTTTTTACACATACAAATCTTTTTTACGCACACACAAATCTTTTTTACACATACAAATCTTTTTTACGCACACACAAATTCTTTTTACACATACAAATCTTTTTTACGCACACACAAATCTTTTTTACACATACAAATCTTTTTTACACATACAAATCTTTTTTACGCACACACAAATCTTTTTTACACATACAAATCTTTTTTACGCACACACAAATTCTTTTTACACATACAAATCTTTTTTACGCACACAAATCTTTTTTACACATACAAATCTTTTTTACACATACAAATCTTTTTTACAAGTACAAAATATTTATGACCACATTTTGAGCCCATAGAAATAGGACAATTTCTTTGAATTCACAGAAACGTTCTTGTTTTATAATTACTGCACAATCTGGGCAACGAGCTAATTTAATCAGCCAATTTTCTTTGGTCATTTTACACATTTATTTATTCCAATTTATGCTCAAAGAGTATCACTGAAATATTTATTTCATTACAGCAGCATTTTTTTATTATGTGGAAAAACTTAGTTGTACTGTTCAAATAGTCGTTTGTTTTTCTTTCTTACGACGTCTCAGTGCTTTGATTTTTAACTAAACTTATTTTCACCGATGGACAGTTTCACTGGTCGAGCCCACTTTAGATCAGTGGGCTATAGTGCCACATAATGTAAGATGAGTTTGACATCCCTGAATTAGACTCAAACACACTTCACAAGATTAATGTTGGATTCTTTTAATATGTAATACTGAATTTAATAAACACCGGCAGCCTTGCAGAGCACGCTGACAACAAACTAATAGTAATTAATAAAAATGATGCACAGGTTTTAAGACGCTGTAACAAAGCCTATATTCATCAGCATAGCGATGTGTCAGGATCTAACAATTTATATAAACTGCTGTCCTGTGATTCCCCTGAGATGTCACATTTATCCAGAGAAAGCTCCGAGCTCTCAGCCAGCTGTCAATAGAGTGAGAATAGTAGGAAACTAAAACTCATATGTAATTCATCCATTACTATTTTGTTTTTTTAAACAGCTGTCCTTTTACTTAATTTTACTTCAATCTACCCAACACATGTCCCTCAAAAGAAAATATAGAGAGCATGCAAGGATCAATAAGAACTGAATCTTTCACCGCAAAACAAATATCATGATAACAATATTACTGAACACAGTCAACATCCTTTTTGCTTGTTTTGTTTCTGGCTTTAGGATTCAGTCTTTGCTGAACGTCTGTGCGTTGACGTGGCTGCTGTTTGATGTTTCACAATGTTGAACTCTGATTACGGCTGTCCGGGAAGTCAGTTTGAAATCTGGACTGTAAATAACCTCATAGATTTTTGTACAAAAACATTATCTGACAAATGCAGGAGGAAAGAAATAAATACAAGCAGTTCCAACTGAGCGGTGTTTTCTTAACGTTCACTATGTGTACAAAATGTGTGTCTGCGTACTTTGTGTGCATTTGTAAGGACCCCAATTTAAGCTTTATACATTTATAAAATGTGCACGCAGTGTCTATTTGTGAATTGATTTCAACAGCAACCAGAATTACTCAGCCGTTTGTTTACTGTTTCCCAACTTTTAGGCTTTGATGACTAATTATTAACTGGTTCAGAAGAACAAGGTTCTACTCTGCTCTGCTTTGTGAATTAATTCCTGCAAAATGTGTCTCAGGTCTCTTGGATTTGTCCTGATTTTATTTCCTGGAGTGCTTCTCGGTGAGGACATTTATTTATTTATTTGAAGTTGTTGGTTATATATCTAATGTGCGTTTTTATGGGGCTTGTTTGTTTGTTTTTATTGTATTTCAGCACAGCGCTGTGACGCTCCCAGGCTTCATGGTTATTTTATCCCCGAACAAGAGACTTACTCTGACAGAACCATGATCACTTATTCCTGTGATAACGGATATAAACCTGTAGTGGAGGGTTGGTGGGCAACCAGTACCTGTGAACATGGGCAATGGTCTCATGAACCACAATGCATAGGTAAGTGTTACATATATATGTCTATACTGGGAATGGTAAATGTGCTTAAAAACTTAAATAAATATATATATATATATTATTAAAAGATTGTGTAATCAGTTGTCTCAAAACATAAGAAATAAGCTAAAAATCAGACTGATCAGCAAATAAAGACAATGTTCAATCTTATGTCAGGATGGTGAAGCTTTCATTTTAACTCTAAAAAAGTTATAAACTAAATAAAAAATAATATTATGAGGTACAGGACATACAAATCAGAGTTTGGGACTCCTAATTCTCTTTGAATTAACCGTTCATGCAGGGACACATTTTGCTGTTTGTGGAGTTTTAAAGTTAAATACCACAAATCACAGAAGTCCAAGCCTGTCAAGAATCATTCTGCCACGAATAAAAGAAAATTGCATTTCTTCCAAGAAAATACGTGTTTGTTAGGTTTTTTGTTTTGTTTTGGTCTGTTTGTTCTTTTTTTGTTGTTGTTTTGATTTGTTTTGTTTTGTTTTTTTCCCCTCCACTGTGATTAAGTTGTATTGTTGTTCATGTTGTATAAATAAGAAAACCAATAAAACATAAATTATAATTAAAAAGAAAATACATGTTGCTTGTCTTCATGGTTAAGATGGGAATTTGTCATTGATCGTGACTTTTATGAACACTTACACTAACCCTGAACCCCAACAGTTAATATTGTTAAACTGTTGATGGTGACTTTTGTCTGGTTTTCCTCAGATTTAAAGGAACAATTAAAAAAAACTTTCTTCCAGTAATTCCTTGAATTAACTCTTCACAACGTTTAATGCGACATGTTGCTGTTCGCAGTCAGAAAGTTTTAATTATGAATGTAAAAGTTACTCTGTGAAATCTCAAAGTGTTGATGGTGACTCTGGTCTGTTCTTCCACAGATGAAAGCAGCTGCCTTCCACCAACTATTCCCAATGGAAAGTACCCTGAAAACTCAAACAGCTGGTATGAGGATGGAAGTACACTAACGATAACATGCGATGGAGGATTTGAGCACCAAAACCAGATCAACACCACTACCTGTGGAAATGGAAAATGGTCCTCTGCACCAGTCTGTGAGAGTAAGTCTGCCACATGTTTGACTCCAGTTAGCTGTTCAACACTTTTTTTCTGCTTCTATTCATGACTTTTTATTTTTACAGGAAGTATGAGTGCATGCAGTGCACCTCCTAAAATCCCCCATGCAGTCATCATTCATGGATACCAGGAAGTGTTTGCAGCAGGTTCAGAAGTGCAGTATGAGTGTGAAGACAGATACACTGCACACACCGAGAAATCTGTTTGTATACAGGGAAACTGGACAGCAGTGCCAACATGCAGTAAGCTGACTGTTTACTGAGATCTGCATTTATGTATTTACTTTTTATGAATTGGCAATAATCCACAGTAAGTTTAAATACAACTGATTACATGACACTTGTATCAGTGCACAAATGAATGAGAATGTTTAGTGAATGATCAGGTGGTCAGAAATATAATAAATAAAAAATAATAAGTAGTCTGCAATCAATCGAAGTTTACAGTCTACAAATGATGCACGTTTAAACAGGAAGTGGACTGTCAGTGTCTGTTTACAGTCTTTTCTGCTGTTCATAGTGAAATTTAATAAAATACAAAAATACAAAAAAAAACAGATATTTAATACATATTACAGTGACTTTATCCTTTTATTTTTGGGTGTTTTTGAGCAGTAAAAGTTCTTGGATGCATATGTAGTGTGTGTAGAATATGTGATGTATTTTCTGTCTCTCTGACAGAGATTGAAACCAGACCAGGTGGTGAACATAATGAATCAACAGTTACAGAAACAGGAGACGGCAGTGTGATACAGCCAGGACATGGAGGTAGGTTATGATTTACATTATGTCTCAGTGGGGGTTAAAAGTTCTCTAGCATGAATACCTTGTTAACATAAAAATGACTGACAAACTTTATAAAATAATAATAGAGAAAATGTTCAAATTGGCCTAATCTCAAAGCAAAATAACTGTTTTGTATCTTTCAGGATCTTCAAATGAGAGAGACACACGTCTTCGTTATACAACAAGTAAATAAGTACATTATTTTCTCCTTGAATTTATTCATGCTGACCAATCAGAATGTTAAGTGCATTACCTCAGCGACAGTTTGGTATGTTTTCAGAAATATTCCTGCGTTTTCATTTCAGTTCAAAGTTGCGGAAACTTCCCTGTTATTGAAAATGCTGTTGCTCAGCAAACTTCACGATACTATTTGATATACCGATGCCAACGTTTGTACAGATTAGTGGGTCCAGAAAGAGTGAAGTGTATCAGCAGTGGCATGTGGTCAGACTTACCTGAGTGCAGAGGTATAAACACATCAATGATAATCATTTTTAAGGATCTCTTAAAGCGTTGGGGAGAAATTTTAATTTAATGGTTGTTTCTTGTGTCCAGCTAACTTCTGTGCTGTCAACACCAATGACAATCCTGCATACATATCTGTGGGAACTGTGCACATAGAAAATGGTGAGGAAGAGAGAGTGGAGTGTGTGAAACCACACAGCTGGTCGTTAGAACATTATTCTAAGGTTCGATGCATCAATGGAAGAGTGGAGGCAACTGAATGTAAGTATTACTGTAAACTCTATGTTTGAACGTGTCAGTCAGAAAAGAGTTTTCAGTGCTGTGTTGCCTACATGTTAACACGTTTTTATTACCTATAAGAAAGAAAACTTTGAAATAAATAAAACAACTGAACATGAATCGTTTTAATAACAACTACATTTTAAAAGCACTTAATGTCTCTGTGTGTCGTCATATCCAACCAAGCTTTTACAACTTTAAACTCCTTTAAACACACAGAAAAAAACTGCAGCAACTCTGCTGATTCACTGATTCGTTGTTGCCTTCATTACTTGTCACCAGAAGTACTGCACAGGCACCTGTCACACCTTGTAGTGTATGCTGCCGCCCTGACAGCTTCCCTTTCCCTGCACTAATGCCTGTGATGTGGAAATTATTAAAATGAGTAACAGATATACACAATAGATCTTATAGACCCGATGAATATGTATTTCTTTAACATACACAGGAAAGCTTTAAACAGCGTTTACTGTGTGATCACCTTTAATGAGGCTGATAAATATGTTGTTTACTTTGTGCCTCGTGTAAACACACGGGACTATTTAGTAAACAACCATATCCACTTCTATAGAAACTTCTGCCTCATGCAGTGATTTAAACAGTATCCCAGTAAAGTCGATTAAACAAATTATCAAACCTGATAAAAAACTGCCAGCAGCTTGTAGACATGTAGAAAACTGAACACACCTCATCTGCAAATGTTAAGTAACTGAAGTGTTCACACTGAGCTTCTGCATCACTGTTTACAGGTTGTAACTGGGCAGAGCATGCAGCGGTGAGTGTTCCTCTTTAAAAGAAATGCTGTTATTGCTCTGATTTAACGATGTTTCAATTGAAGAATGACATCTTGACTTTTATACTTAGTTTTCACACTTTCGTTATTTTCTCCTTTGTTTTTACATTTTAAAATTATATTTGTCATTTATTCATAAAACATCTGTTCTTCTAACCAGGGATTGTGTGACTAAACCTGTAGCTGAGGATTTGCTCACCACTTTGGAGCTTTTACAGGAGGAACCTGACTTATGATCGTATCGTCACAGCCTGTGTTAGCTTTTCATTTTCATCTTCAAAAATTTAAGAGAAAATGGTTTGTGTGCTCTTATTTGAGACACAAACACCACCAAACTGAATAAAGTCTCAGATTTTACCATCAAAACTGCTCCTGCTTTGTGTGTGTGTTTTATTTGTTTAGTATCTGAAGAGCACTGATTTAAACCTAGCTGTTGTCAGGTTTATATAATGGATTGTCATTTATGCTTAGAAATATTTACTCATACATGCTTATGTAACCAGGGGACTATTTTGTAAACAAACATATCCACTTCCATAGAAACTTTGTAGAAACTTGTAGACATGTAGAAAACTGAACACACCTCATCTGCAAATGTTAAGTAACTGAAGTGTTCACACTGAGCCTCTGCATCACTGTGTACAGGTTGTAACTGGGCAGAGCATGCAGTGGTGAGTGTTCCTCTTTGAAAGAAATGCTGTTATTGCTCTGATCTGTCATTTAAAGAGCTTTCATATGAAGAAACACATCTTGGTTTTTTGTTTGTTTGTTTTTTTTTGGGGGGGGGGGGGGTGTTTTCTTGTTTTTTGTTTTTACACTTGTAATTTATTCACAAAATATATTTTCTTCTAACCAGAGGTGCAAAGCACATCTGTAGCTGAGGATTTGATCACCACCTTGGAGCTTTTAAAGGAGACACCTGACATATGATCACATCATCACATCTTCATTGTCATCTTGGAGAGTGTGAGAGAAAATGATTTGTGTGCTCATATATGAAACAAACACCAGTGAACTGAATAAAGTCTCAGTATTTACTATCATTACTCCTGCTGCTCTTGATTTCAGGGTGTTCCTTTTCAGGGTGACAAGTTGCTGAAAGTTCTCACATGTGGTTTTCTTTTCTGGAGCCTCCAGACAGTCATACACCTACAAACTCACACATTTCTTTTTGCCGTTTGTTTGTTTTTGCAGTTTTGATTTATAGATCATGGCAAAACGTTTGAGAAAAACTTCATCACTTTTTACAAATGTGAAGAATGTTTAAACTATCGAATTGTCAAACAGTTCTGACCAAAGTTACGGGAAAAGCCTCATAAAAATAATAACTTTGTTTTTATTTCTTTACTGTTTTTAACCCTTTAAAGCCGGTCGGAGCGGGCACGCTCTGTTTTGCGTAACTATTTTTAAATCCTGGTAGCACTGCAACCACTTAAGCTAGCGCAATAATTTTTTTTGCATATGAAACCGGAGGAGTTGTGCTTACATCTTATGCCATCAGCTTGTCCTAGGTCACAGTTTCCTTCCACATATAGCTTTGCAAAAACTGCAGAAAAAGCGCTTGCAGCAACAAAAACATAATATTCCAGAAACACGCTTTGCCGATCCGATCAGCTGTTTGTAACACTTCCTACATTGGAATAGACATCAGTGCAAACTTTTGCATGTCCGCCATTACCTGCCCGAAACCGGAAGTGACGTCATTTTCGCGGAAATGTAGTTTTTTACCATCAGGGCCTCATGAGTCTATACTGGTGTTTTTAAAAGTTATCTTTGACTTTATGACTTTCTGTGTCGTTTCTGGGATGCTTAGGACTCATATTGCACTGCTGGAAATAGTTTATTTTGATGCATATGCTGCTTTTTTGCAAATTTGCAGTATAATATTTATTTTCGTTTTTCCTGCAGTATATAAAAATTGGTGTATTTCAAAAATAAAACTATGAAGACACTCAAAATAAATTTCCTGTGGGAGGAAACTATTTTGAGCAACTTTTTTGTATTTACAGTTTTGAGGGATAAGCCTCTTAAATTTCTCTATTATTAGAACAAGCTCTGAGTACAAGCTCCATAGAGGCTGGGGTCTATCACACCAGGCAAGACCCCAGGTGCAGGCTGTGTAAAGATGCCCCAGAGACAATCCAGCACATAACAGCAGGGTGCAAGATGCTAGCAGGCAAGGCATACATGGAACGCCATAACCAAGTGGCCGGCATAGTGTACAGGAACATCTGTGCCGAGTATAACCTGGAAGTCCCGAGGTCAAAATGGGAGATGCCCCCAAGGGTGGTGGAGAATGACCGAGCTAAGATCCTGTGGGACTTCCAGATACAGACGGACAAAATGGTGGTGGCTAACCAACCGGACATAGTGGTGGTAGACAAACAGAAGAAGACGGCCGTAGTGATCGATGTAGCTGTTCCGAATGACAGCAATATCAGGAAGAAGGAACACGAGAAGCTGGAGAAATGCCAAGGGCTCAGAGAAGAGCTCGAGAGGATGTGGAAGATGTCCAGAAGAGCGCAGTCCTGGGAACAGCCAACATACTGCGCAGGACCCTCAAGCTCCCAGGCCTCTGGTAGAGGACCCGAGCTTAAAGGATAAACCGCCCGCAGGGGCGTGCTGGGTGTTTTTATATATATATATATAATATATATAATGGTTGTATTGATGTATAGCAACTTGAAATGCTCCCAAAAATTGCACTACAGCATTTAAAAATATAATATAAGCTCTGGCGGACTTTGTTCTATGGTAGGTCTTAAAGGGTTAAAAACTGAATAATTTCCCAATTATCAAAACACTTTCTGAATGTTTAAAAAAGGTTCTTAAACATTTTATCGTACTGTGTGTGTGTGTGTGTGTGTGTGTGTGTGTGTGTGTGTGTGTGTGTGTGTGTGTGTGTGTGTGTGTATATATATATATATATACATACATATACACACATATATATATATATGTATATCTGTATATATATATATATGTGTGTGTATATATATATATATATATATATATATACACACACATATATATATATGTATATGTGCATATAAATAAAAAAATTCACCTCTCGCCCTGCGGGCGGTCTATCCTTCAAGCTCGGGTCTTCTAACAGAGGCCTGGGAGCTTAAAGGTCCTGCGCAGCGTCTTAACTGTTTCTAGGACTGCCCTCTTCTGGACAAAGATCTCGGATGTTGTTCCTGGGATCTGCTGGAGCCACCACACCTAGTGCTCCGATTACCACTGGGGCAACTGTTACCTTCACCCTCCACATCTTCTCAAGCTCTTCTCTGAGCCCTTGGTACTTCTCCAGCTTCTCGTGTTCCTTCTTCCTGATGTTGCTGTTATTCGGTATCGCTACATCTATACATCCACGTGAAATACTATGAATACTTTCCAGATGCAGTGTATGTATGACCAACAAATTTAAAAAAAAGCAGCCTAACACCCACAAAAGCAGATAGATCACTCATTACAGATTTTCCTTATTCAACTTATTCATAAGCTTCATAACAATGCCATGTGTTTACTTCCCCATCGTGCACAACCAGACGAGCCCAGACATATCTGACAGTTCGACACTTTACACTATTTCCTTTGCTTCCTTACCTGAGTGAGTCCTAAAGTGCATTTCTAGACTTGACTTTCCTTTAAATTCTTTCATGCAGACCTCACACTGATGCACAGCAACTTTCTGCAGTATTTATTTATGCAGACAACAAAAGAAAACAACACTTGCCAAAGTTACAGGCTACTCTGGAAAGGAGAGAGAGAAGCCGGTGACAACAACAACACCACTGCACTAGAGAACCAGCCCGTGGTTTGTATAACATACTTCTGCCAGACTTTCTCTCCCAGATGAACACTTCTGTAGTGGACTGTCAGGTGATCATGGCATCTAATGCACTTGCCACACTCCTCACACTGGTGTGCTTTCTCACCTGTAATAGAAATGGGTACAGTTAAAATACTGTTTTTAAGTGTTTTAACGCTGTACCATGTGACTGTGTGGAGGCAAAGCCACGAAAGTAACAAGTAAAACTAGAGAATAGCACTGCCGTCCCTTCCATGCTCACCAGAGTGTATTTTCTGATGTTTGGTCAGGTGATCGTGGCGTATGAAGGTTTTCCCACAAACATCACACTCATACCGCTCGTCATCATGGTGGACTCTGAGGTGAAGCCTGTCCAAGCCAATATAGAGAACTATAGCTATAAAAACGGCATATTAATAATTGAGAGTTTGAAACTTTTGTCATCATCAAGCCTCTCCAAAAGTCACTGGACTCACCTGTAGCAGCTGTCATTATGGAAACATCAGCCACAGATACCACAGAGGTCAGGTTTCTCTCCACCCTGAATCATCAAGTGCTCCTTTAAGGTTGTCCTGTGATGAGAACATTTCCAGCCATGTTCCAGTTACTCTGGTATGATGATTTTATAAATGTTCAGTTTGGCGCACCTTAAAGTCTTCTTTCTGAAAAATGGGAAAAACACAGATTTTGCCAAATCCTTCCGCCTCATATGAATTTGGTAAAAACAAATGTTCTTACTATACACCTGGAAACATTTTTAGTTGCTAGGCAGCCACGCCAAACCTGTTGGGATGCTGTAAACTCAAGTAAAGGAGAATCTAACTGTGCTTTCTTATATTTTCCCTCATTTTCCCTGATATCTGTTTCTTAACAAAAACACAGAGCTTGTAGAGATCTAGCTGACAATCAGAGAAACTCTGATTTTAAATCAAACACACATTAACCAGAAAACCTGTGCTTCTACATGTTTGATGTTTCGTAATGGTGACCTCTGATTACAGCAATCCGGGAAGTCTCTTTGAAATCTGGGATCTGTAAACAACCTCATAGAATTTATCCAAAACATTTTCTGAGAAATTCAGGATCAAATGAATAAACATGGACTTTTTCTGCCATATAAAAGTGAAATACTGAAGTGTTTTCTTGACAATGACTGCGTCTCACGGTCAGAAGGACTAAATATTCACAGTAAATGAGACAACAGGAGTAAAAAAAATATGAGTCTTTGTGCATTCATTTGTCTTTATTTTAGTCCTGTCAAAATTAACGCATCTGGAGTGCAGAATGACTCAAAATTCCTGAAATGTTTCTGTCAACGCCTTTCGGGCAGTTTGTCCAAACAGAGTTACCTTCGCACATGCGCAAATGGGCAGTTGATCTAGTAGTGACGGGCAGCTGAACCAATCAACTCAATATGGAAAATGATGAACACACATTGGCCCTCTCGATGGGAAATTTGAGTATTAAAAAAATAACAAGACGGAACAGTCGACCAACGTAAAGTATTATTATGCACATTGTGCAAGAAGGAATTTTCTTTTCACTAAAGCACCTCCAGCTTAAAATATCACATTGACGCAAAGCATACGTTAGCCGGGGATGCTGCTAGGACTTTGGTTAACGCGTCACTCAGCTTGCTACAAACCACTCACGGAGCATCGGGGACTCAGTAAGTCTACCTCGGAAATATTGACTGACACAATTGCCAAGTGGATTGCAAGAAACTGCATGAATGATGCATTGAATGATATTTAATCGTGATTAATCAAAATGAATCCACAGTAACCCTGTGATGAATCTGATTAAACATTTGTTTGACAGCAACAATACATATTATATATTAGTGTAAACTAACCTATTAGTATATAGTTTTTTTTGTTTTTGTTTTTAAAAGTTGTATTCCACAGGCGAGAACCTGTGCTGCAGTTTTTTTTTATTGGTTTGGCGCAGTTTTCACAAGCAATTGGTACATTTTCAAAACTCTTAGTACTTATATCACAACAGATCATCAAAAGTGCTCCTTTTTCAAACATTTCAGCATATTTTCAATTGTGTTAGTACAATACACATAATGACAAAATATCCTTTTCACTACACAAAATAAGTGTTTCATCTAAATAAATGTTTCGTTCACAGTTACTGCCTTTCATAATGTTATCACTATAAAATTTTTGATTTGCATCTCTTATTATTCAGTTTAATACATTTGTCTGTCATTTAATTCAACTGATCTTAATGTTTAATCAATGAATTCTTCATTATGTCCATGGATTTTCAACTTGACTGATTGTTGTCTGGTCATTTGTAAGTTACACATAAGTTACACATTGCTGCAAGAGCTTTCAATCTAGAAACACTATAATTGCTAATTGTTTCCCCTTGATGATCACAATTAGTTACCATATAAGTAGAACTGTGTTTGAGACTTTGCACTGTTCAAATATGGAGCAGGATAGACTCGTAGGGAGAGGAAACCTTCATCGAAGAGGTGGTGGTGCTCCTCGACAGAGAGGTGGTCTTCAGAGAAATGTAGGCAGAAGACAACGCACCATCATCTCTAATGAAGTCCGGGCCATCATTGTTGACCATGTGGTTAACAGAGGCTTTACCATGGCTGAGGCTGCCAGGTTGGTACAGCCTAATTTACAAAGGTCAACTGTCAGCTCGATCATCAGAACTTTTCACCAAGAAAACCGATATGTCTGCTATAGCAACTTCACTTCTAAAATATAGTACTCTATTGTATAGATGAACAACATGTAATTGTCAGTTTACAGTAATGTAATTTGTAATACTTCAATATTCACAGTATATGATTGTTCTCAGAATTAACAGGAGACAACCTGGTGGTGGTCGCCCACGTGTTTTGACTGACCAGCAGGAGTTGGCTGTGGTGGAAATGGTCAGGGCAAGGAATGACATGCGGCTAAAAAAACTAACTAAATTATGATTTTAGTGGGTGATGGAGCTGGACGCTGCTGTGAATCATCACAAGTATATTTTTGTTGATGCGGCCGGTTTCAATCTGGCAAAAACTAGACGCAGAGGACGTAACCTTATTGGACAAAGGGCTACCATCCAAGTCCCTGGACAACGTGGGGGAAACATCTCTATGTGTGCAGCTATATCTGAAGATGGTGTGGTAGGCTGTAGACTCTAAGTGCCCACAACAGCATCAAGCTTCTCTTGATCTTATCCATGCTGCGTTTGATGAGCACATTTTGAGAAGTCACAACTTGTGCCACGGTTTCAATCACAGCGGGCAGCCTTGTGGGGTTTTGATCAGCCATTTCCGCTTTCTTCAATTTCCGATAAGCTAGGGCCAAGCCAGCTCCGATCAGCAAGAACCCCGTTATCATGCTTCCGAAAAGGTAGATGTCTTCAATGTCCTCAATCGACAGTCCCGCCAGGCACACGACCCTCTAGTTCCTCCACCCATCCATCGTGTATCCGGCGGGGAACGTCCCTCCAGGACACTCGGGCTCACCCGAGCCCAGGCTTCTCATTGAAAGGAGAGTGTGAATTGCATTTAGGGACCAGTTGATCAAATCTATAATTCCTCTTTAAGGTTTTAACATATGCAGAAAGGCTTTAAACAGAGTTTACTGTGTGATCACCTTTAATGAGGCTGATAAATATGTTGTTTACTTTGTGCCTCGTGTAAACACAGGGGACTATTTAGTAAACAACCATATCCACTTCTATAGAAACTTCTGCCTCATGCAGTGATTTAAATAGTATCCCAGTAAAGTCGATTAAACAAAATATTAAACCTGATAAAAACTGTCAGCAGCTTGTAGACATGTAGAAAACTGAACACACCTCATCTGCAAATGTTAAGTAACTGAAGTGTTCACACTGAGCTTCTGCATCACTGTTTACAGGTTGTAACTGGGTGGAACATGCAGTGGTGAGTGTTCCTCTTTAAAAGAAATGCTGTTATTGCTCTGATCTGTCATTTAAAGATGCTTAAATGCAGAATCACAACTTGATTTTTTTACACTCGTAATTTATTCATAAAACATATTTTCTTCTAACCAGAGGTGCAAAGCACAGCTGTAGCTGAGGATTTCCTCAGCACCCTGGAGCTTTTAGAGGACACGCCTGACATATGATCACATCATCATTTTCATCTTTGAGAGTGTGAGAGAAAATGGTTTGTGTGCCCATATATGAAACAAAAACACAGCTGAACTGAATAAAGTCTCCTCCTCATAAAGACTCCTGCTGCTCTTTACTGTTCTTGTTTTTAGTGTTTATATCTGAAGAGCATCGATTTAAAATCAATCAGTTCTCAAATTGTGACCAAAGTTATAGGAAACAGTAAAGAAATGAGAAGAAGTAATCCTTCTTCTTCTTTTCTTTACTGTTTAAAAACACAATTATTTCCCAAATATCAAAACAAGTGTATTATTAAGATTATTGCACATTTCATTACACTCATATGCAGTGAATCTTTTTCAACATTCACCTACGGTAATGTTATAAAAACCACGCTGTTGCCTTCCTGTTAACACACACCTGAATGCTCTAGACCTGCAAAAAGCCAAAACCTCTGCTTTGATAGATGTACTTCACAGAACCACATAGTGCTCTGAAGACTCTTTTTTTCACATGACTGTACAGCATTGAAAACACAAAAACATTGCATATGTACAGGTTTTAGTGCGGTTTATGCTCCCACCCAGAATAGGTCTTTTTCTGGGAAGGTAAATGGTAAATGGCCTGTATTTGTATAGCGCTTTTTAAATATGCAAGGAAGGCCTTGCATATTTCAACAGGACAACACTAAACTGCATCCTGCACCATCTTTACAGCATCACTTTGTAGTGCAGGAGTCTGGGTGCTGAATTTGCCTGCAGTTTAACTGAAGGGAAATATTTGAGACAAAACCAAAGACAAAGACGCAACACAGCTAGAATCTTATATCAGACAAATCTCCCAGAGGTTCCAGCTGCTGGTCTCCTCAGGTTCCCAGATGTTTACGGACATCCGAGGAACTGAAGGAGGTCAGGGGTATATTTGCACCAACCAGGTGATTTCCAAAGAGATATTAACTGAAAACTTATCTTTAAAAAGACTTGTCTGTTGGTGAGTCTTCATCTGTAAAAGAAATGCAGTGTATGCCTAATTATTGCCCTCAAATAAAGAGTCATTATATGTTATTCATTGTACACTTGTTTTACTTTATTTAACAAGCTTGAAATTTGTTCATGAAACATCTCAACTTAAAACCAGATGTGTAACTAAAGCTAAACAACAAAGGTTATTCACACCTACAGCTGTTCAAGCTCACAAGTGGCTGAAAGCTCTCCCTTTCACCTACATTACTCTAAATCATAAAACTACATCAAGTTTTTAAAAAGAAATCATTGTGCTTGTTTTTGACAAATTGCACACATGTATACTGCAGTCACAGTTTAGAATTCCTCTAACCACCAGCGATTATTATTTTTATTAGAAGTTTATTATGTATTTGGTGAACCAGCATTAATTATTAGAAGTTAGAACCGGCAAACTGTTTGTACTAAAAATAATTACATGATTTGTCTATCAAAAATCTCATCATTCATTTTAAAATGAATCCGTTAAAAATGACAGTGACCGTGCTAATAAAAACTCTGATATGAAACGGTAAACACTTCAGTGACAGCAAAAAATCCTGCCTAGACTTGGACTTGCTAAAGTAATGTTTAAAAATGTTTCATTATTACCAGAATGTCTTTTTTTAAGTTTAAATTCAATTTACAGGTTTTTAATCTTAAACATGTCACACAAATCCATCAAAATCTGGTTGGATTTATTTTTTTTGTCCTAAGTTTAGATGGCACGTGAGTCTGACTGCGAGTCACCGCCATGTTAAAATACAAACACACTGCAGAGGTGACTACGTCTTTGGTTCTCCCTACATGATTTCTGTGCCAAGTTTGTTGCGCTTTGCCTTTAAGCTCCAGTTTTTTGCCAAGGAGCGTCAGTGGGCATGATCAGAGGTGGCCAAGTTCTGCACAGAGGAAGATGAATCGAGTCCAAGCAGCGTTCCCAGGTAGGACTGCTCTCGGTGGTCCAGCATCTGATCCGACCTCACGGGGTGGACGATGTTGCCCGGTTGAGGTGTGAGGGTGTACTTCTCTAAGAAGGCCATGTCCGTAGCCTGGTAGCCAGAGTTTTGCTGCTGTCCTTGAGTCTGCAAGCTAATGACTGTGTGAGTCTGTGAGGAGTGAGGTGGAGGCCTGTGAATGGTCAAGTCGCCCTGCGCTCCTCCAGCCATCTGGATGGGAACTAAAGTGACGGGAACGCACACGTTTGTAGGAGCGGGGCTGGTTTGGTGGCTCGACTTGGGCTCGGCATGGTACGTCTTTGAGCTTTCCTCAAAAGTAACCGACACTATTTTTTCTTCACCGATCGAGCTGAGGGGCTGCTCGGCAAAGCGCGTGCTGTGCACGTGGTCGACGTGGTACTTGAGCTTGTCTTTTCTTTTAAAAGTGGCGCTGCAGTGGGGACAGTTAAAGGGACGGACGTCTGAGTGAATCACCATGTGCTTCGTCAAAGTCTTCTTGATCCGAAATGTCTGATGGCACTCGGGACATCTGTGCGGTTTCTCACCTGTTACACATAACACAGAAAGACAGACATTCACGTCTACGGCACCTTTAATTTAATAATAATCATCTTCTGTCCTGATGGACCCTGCATCAGAACACTGACTGTCAGGCTTTCAAGACCCCCCGACTGTTTGTAGAGGCGTCTTTTGTTATCACTTCTCCAAACCCAAAAAGTCTTTATTTCATGGTTCTTCTAAATGTTGTCTACTCGACACAGCTCATACAAATGAAACTGTTAAACAACGAATGCACAGCTGTCAGCAGCAGTTAGTGGTCTTGTTATAGTTTCTGCATCCAGGAGTCTGCTCAGATCTGTTTGTGTCAAAGTGACTTAAGTTTTATCATGAGACGGTGAGCGCGGAGCTTACAGACACATCCACGGGGCTTAAAGTGAGATTCAAAGAACAAGAATGACTACTCATCCAGATATCTGTGTCTACATCCAAAACAGAATATAATCTCCAGTTGAAGCTGCTCATGTTTAAAGGATTCAGAGTTTATAAAAAAAAGAATAAAACAAGCCTAAAAACACTCATTAAAGATCCACTTCTTTTCTGTTCTCATACAGGAAGTATTTTCAAGCAAATGTAGACTTTCCACTAATTCATTTGCTTCCTTACCTGAATGAGTCCTGAAGTGCATTTCTAGACTTGACTTTCCTTTAAATTCTTTCTTGCAGACCTCACACTGATGCACAGCAGTTTTATACCTGAGAGGAAAAAAAATCTGTCATTAACACACAAAGAGAACGTTTACCAAACCTCCAGGCTACTCTGGAAAGGAGATGCAGAGAGAAGCAAGTGACAACAACAACACAACTACACTAGAGAACCAGCCCGTGGTTTGTATAACATACTTCTGCCAGACTTTCTCTCCCAGATGAACACTTCTGTAGTGGACTGTCAGGTGATCATGGCGTCTGAAGCACTTGCCACACTCCTCACACTGGTGTGCTTTCTCACCTGTAATAGAAATGGGCACAGTTAAAATACTGTTTTAAGTGTTTTACGCTGTACCATGTGACTCTGTGCGGAGAAAAAGCCACAAAAGTAACAAGTAAAACTAGAGAATAGCGCTGCCGTCCCTTCCATGCTCACCAGAGTGTATTTTCTGATGTTTGGTCAGGTGATCGTGGCGTATGAAGGTTTTCCCACAAACATCACACTCATATCGCTTGTCATCATGGTGGACTCTGAGGTGAAGCCTGTCCAAGGAACAGTTTTCTCATTAAAGACAAGTCTACTATGAAGTTATGTTCATAAGGTCATAAGATACCTTTATTAGTCCCACAAGTGGGAAATTTCATAGTAGAAAGTTTGAAACTTTTGTGATCACCAACACCAAACGGCGTCTCCAAATCTCACAGGACCCACCTGTAGGAGCTGCCGTGACGGAAACTTTGGCCACAAATACTACAGAGGTGAGGTTTCTCTCCACTGTGGATCCTCAAGTGCTCCTTTAGGGTTGTCCTGTGATGTGGAAACTCAAATATGATCATCTATGACTATTTTTTTTAAATAAATAATCATTGCCGTATAACATAGTGCACTCCCACATAAAAACGGGCCATGTGGGAAATGTAACAGGCACAGACAGGTGTACCTTTCTCTTACTGATTTCCCACAAACCAAGCAGGTCCACTTTCTTTTGCCTCCATGTGTGCACTCGATGTGCCTCTTCCTGTTGCCGGTGTCATTAAACTGACGACCACAGATCTCACAGGGGAAAGGACCTGAAAATGAGGCAGGACGAAATCGAGTAGATCAATTGCTACTTCAATATGGGTTACAGAAGTACACCCTGGCACATTCAGATAACCATTCACTCTCACATGAACAAATACAGTCAATTTAGAATCACTAACTTAACCTAAACTAACCCGTCTGCATGTCTTTGGACTATGAGACGAAGTTGAAGCACCTGGAGAAAAACGTTAAAGGTTTGGATTTAATATAGTCTGAAAACATGAAAAACAAAAACTTTATCTCCTGAATATTCTCTATTTAAATACTTATCTGAGATTCAAAAATACATTTAAATATATAAGTGAAACAAATAGTTCTCACCTAAGTGGAACTTCTCTTGGTGTTTCAGCCTGGCAAACCTGGATTTAAAGTATTCATCACAGAAGGAGCATTTAAAAGGCCGGTCTTGGCTGTGCAGGATCATGTGCTCCTCCAGATGAGGTTTGCGAGTGAAGGTCTTGAAACAGATCTGATACAGAGAGTTCAAAGGTTACAGGTAGGATTAATTCATCATTACAGCCCATATAAAAGTCATGGGTGTAAACACTGGTTATTTCACAGATATACTAATATAAAGAGTTTCTTTAAATATTGACACAGGAAAACATTGATCAATGAGCTTAATCCATTATTATAACTTTACCACAAGACCACAAACTATCCAGTTTAGCCTACAGCTGCCATCCTGTATAAACTCTGAGCAATAAATTATTATCATTTAGTCTCTTATAAAAGACATTTCACAATAAGTTGTGTAACATGTAAATTTCCATTTTAACAAATGTTACTTGCTGAACAGTCCTTGTCTTTGAAAATAATCTGTCACCTTCCTCTCCTCTCCTTCTTACATCTTTCTCCATTTCTCAGATTAAAACGATCACACACTAACTTTTTTCTCTTCAAACACAACAACTGTTGGAGCAGCAAACAAGAGAGACTGTGTGGCAAACGGCACAGACACTTTGTGTTTGGTGACACCTGTTGAGCTGTCTGAAAAGCTGCATTTGAAATGACATGCCACATAAAAAAATGTATGAATTAAAAAACAAATCATCTTTGTTGATCCTCACTCCTCCTCCGTAGGCCTAGCAGAAGGCTTGAAAATAAGTACTGTAACTTTATTGACATTTGCATGCATGAATGCATGACAGAGACGAGAAAGGAAAACGTGTTCAAAGAGTTTGCAAGTGGGTTGTGCGTTCTGGTCTGATCAGTATCTTACCACATCAGCTGCAGACTGCAGAATGAAAAATTAACTCATTTGATAATGGGAGGGAGAACCTTCAGTTTTCAGGCCCCTCTTCTGTGGAACCAGCTTCCAGTTTGGACTCGGGAGACAGACAATATCTCTACTTTTAAGATTAGGCTTAAAACTTTCCTTTCTGCTAAAGCATATAGTTAGGGCTGGACCAGGTGACCCTGAATCCTCCCTTAGTTATTCTGCAATAGGTGTAGGCTGCCGGGGATTCCCATGATGCAGCTGCTTCTTCAGCCACCTTTCTCACTTACTATGCATTAACAGACCTCTCTCCACTGAATCATACTTGTTATTAACCTCTGTCTCTCTTCCACAGCATGTCTTTATCTTGTCTTCCTTCTCTCACCCCAACCAGTCACAGCAGATGGCCCCGCCCTTCTCTGAGCCTGGTTCTGCCGGAGGTTTCTTCCTGTTAAAAGGGAGTTTTTCCTTCCCGCTGTCGCCAAAGTGCTTGCTCATAGGGGGTCATATGATTGTTGGGTTTTTCTCTGTATGTGTTATTGTAGGTTCTTGCACCTTGAGGCGACTGTTGTTGTGATTTGGTGCTGTATCAAATAAATTGAATTGAACTAATATTATTGTTGATTCCACAGACTATCAGTTAAAAAGATAAAGTTCTTAAAAAGTATTTAATTTGATAATAACTGATTGTTTGATTGACTGAGTCTTGGAAATACATTATAAAAAATGGATGTGGGCTCATCAGGAGAAATACATTTGCTAACATCACTGTCAATAACATAAATATTTCTTCAAAACTGAAACCAGTCCTCACAGCACATTTCCAGCTTTCACTCTTCCTCTTCCTTTTGGTAAGAAACTCTTGGATGTGGTCTGGATGAAACCTGACAGGAAAGAGAACATACTTCATTACACAGCGCAACAGCACAGCAGCAGCTCAGCTGATGTTGGTGTTGTGTGATGTTTGTGCTGCACAAATGACTTAACTATAATATCCGACCTGCACTGGCTCCCTATTAAATTTCGTATTGATTTTAAAATCTTATTGCTCACTTTTAAAATCATAAGTAACACCGCGCCCAGCTATCTTACGGATCTCCTCAGCTTTTATATCCCTGGGAGAGCGCTTAGATCAGCAGGCCAAATGCTCCTGGTGCGACCTAGATCTCGGCTCAAGACCAGAGGTGACCGCGCATTCGCCACTGTCGCACTCTACCTCTGGAATAACCTCCCCCTAGCTATTCGGGCGTCTGATTCAATTCAATCTTTTAAATCTCGATTAAAAACTTATTTGTTTAGTCTTGCTTTCCCCGCCTCCTAGAGCCCACATTTTTAGTGTACTGGAACTTATCTTTATCACTTTGTTAATGTTTATAATGTTTTAACCTTCAGCATTGTGTGCAGACTTCACTGGTGCCTACTATGCCTGGTGTATTATTGGTTAGTTATGTCACCCGCCTGTTAGTATATTTTATTTGTATTTTCATATTTGTATTTATTATTGCTCTTAACTCATTCTGTGAAGCACTTTGGCATACCTGTGGTTTTTTAAATGTGCTATATAAATCAAATTGTATTGTATTGTATAATATCTTAACTAGAATTTAAGTAGAGCCAGAGTTTTACAAATATGAGCGCTATAGTGCTGGTGACACTGCTTCAATCATTTTAATTGTATATTAAATCCAATAACACGGAAACTGAACATGTAAAATGATAGACTGCCAATCTCAGACTCTTCACCACGAGGCTGATCTTTCTGGATTTATTTTTAACTATTAGTGTATATGAATTATCATTCACTGCACTGCACACACCATATACACTGTATGTACATGGATGCAGTGTTATAGCTTCTCTTTTTTGTAAAAAGCAAAGCCTAAATACCTCCCACACATGTATGCTGATATCTTGAGCTGGTAATGATTTGCAACCAGAGCGACAGGGAGTGGTCCAAACATACTATACTTGCACATTTACATCCATTTTCTTACCCTGGCATCAATCATCCCATGAACATTATGTGAATTTATTACAATACCAAAGTAAAATGGCCATCTCTCACCTCCTGACGTGCTTGGCCAGGGTTTTCTTGCTGGCATGGAGTTTGTTGCAGAAGGGACATTTGTGCTCCTTTTTCTGGAACGGGACGTCGCTGGCGTGCTTCTTCTTGTGTACAGTCAGGTTAGACTTGGTGGAGTAACGCTGCAGACAGATGTCACACTGGAAAGGTTTCTCGCCTGTGTGCACTCGAGTGTGGCTCTCATATTTCCCTGGAAATATGATTTATACTGTATTAGGAACACATCTGGGTCATAAGATAAACACACACTACAGACGTACCTCTACAAGAAAAAAACCCTTTACACTTACAATACAAACACAGCAATGCCTTTTAGAGGCACTCTCTAAAGACAGTTTAGAGGCCACAAAAAAATCTATTTATAAACAATGGCCATGTAAGTTTGGATTTTTTCCCCTTAATAATAAGCACCTTCATTTAGAAACTCTTGTATTTACTTGTGTTATCTTTGTCTAATATTTACATTTGTTTAATGATCTGAAACATTTAAGTGTGACAAACATACCAAAAAACAGGAAATCAGTAAGGGGTTAAATCAGTTGAATAGTCTTCCACACTAGTTGTGTTATCACAAATCCTGCTTTCCTTGGTTAAACAGAATCTAATATTAAACACTTGCTGAACATTACAAACTTACTGTATTATAAATATTATGAAACAGAAGGAACCATGGCCAGGAGATGAGACTCGTATGAAAATGTAGACAAAAAAGAAGACCCTTCGTATGACATAACTTGTTTTACTGTCTAACAGGTTAGCCGTGTTAATGGTGTATGTATGTATGTATGTATGTATGTATGTATGTATGTATGTATGTATATATATATATATTTATTTTACCCATGAAATTATGGGGGGTGAAATGCTGCAATAAAATTTAAAAAGTGCAAACTACAACTCATCTCTATTAACGTTTGGGGTTACAAAGCGCTGATAAATAAACAAAAAGTTTTACAAAATCAATTTTGACTGATCTTCTATGGAATGACCCTCAAATCTTAGGCTGTGGTAATTCATGATGAGCATTTATAGCTATTATATGTGTGTGCCGACCAAACACTGAATGACATTACAAAAAATAATTATCTCTGGTCTTATCTGTTAACCCTGTAAGATAAGAATAACACTAATAATCTAGATCTTATTCCGTGGTTCCCACCTGCACGGTCAAACGTCTTTTCACATTTGGGGCACTTGAGGATCTTCTTGCTGGAGTTCTGTATGATGACTGGAGCCAGACCTTCAGGATACACTGGACTCTGGTTAGAGCTTCCTGCTGCTGCTCCAACATGCATCTCCACCCTGTCAGCAGCCTGCTGCTCTGTCCTCTGTAGATCTGAATTCTGCAGATCTGCACGGCTCTCTGCCTCATCAGCTGTCTCAGCAATAATAGCGGCATTTGCGTCTCCTCTCTCTTCCTCCTCCTCTTCCATATCCATTACATCGTCACCCTGAACTGGTTTAGATGCCTTATTCACATCCAGCTTGGCTGTCACATTCACTTCCCCTTTTCCTTCCAGTCTGTTTTTGTTGTGCTGCCTTGATGATGCAGTGCTTTGTTTTTCCTTGGGAGCACTGCTACTGTACTCACCATCATTTCTTTTATACTTAGTAGGTGTTCTCCTCCTACGAGCTGATCTCCGTGTGGTAGCACTTCCCTGACCTGTCGTCTTTTCTTCCTCATTTGAGGCCTCCTGATGTACATCAGTGTGTACACTCTCAGCCAATTGACCCTGATTGGAGTTATCATGACCGAACAGGTTTCCTTGAACATCAGCTGGACTGTTGATCTCTGTATCAGCTCCTGGCGAGTTATTGGAGGTAGTTTCCACTTTATGAGAAGCTATTGTCTCAACCTGGGTTTGTATTACACTTACAGGTTGTACTTCACCGTCTTTACATAACAGCTTTAATATATCCATCATGTCCAGGAATCGGGCCGCTTCAGTTAGAGCTGGGAGTGCTGTCTCTGCAACAACACACTCAGCGGTGTACAAGAAGCTGAGCAGGTGCTGGAAAACAGAGTCCTCCACGTGCTCCAGAGTCACATGAGTTTTAGCAGAAGGATTCTTGGACAGCTCAGCATGGAAATAGCTGCTCCCATGGGCCAAAACCACCTTGTGAGCACTGTAGGTCTTCCCACCTACAGACACAAACACATCGCAGAACTTCTGCCGGCTCCGGTCCTCATTCAAGAAATTGAGGAGGTTGTTACTATGCTGTGACATGATCAGATGTCTCATTTGTGGGGCTGACTCCTGTAACGTTTCAGAGTTTGTTGGGATGTTGGATGGAGGTACACCGTCACCACTGGCACTGGCCTGCCTGCCACGTCTGGGACGGAGCATAGTGCTAGGCTTTTTCGTCATTAATGTGTCTGCAGGTCTACAAGGAATCCCTCCTGGAGAGAAGAGGAATGTCATCAGAGCTGGGACTGAACATGTATAGCTGCTGACTACTTGGTTTTTTATTCAGATTTCACAGGAGCACGTTAGTCAAGAGGTTGCACAAATGGTTTGGTATGTAAGTGCAACACAGTGCAGCAAAGCTGACTGTAAAAGGAGACTGTAGTCATACATATGCATAACCACACATAAAAAGATGCTAAGAGATTTCTCGTGCTAATGCGAAACACAAAACTGCTATTCGTTATAAACAATGCATTCAACACAATAAAGGCCTCAGTGGCCTTAAATGTGAAATTAAGCTAACTTAACTCTGCTGCTAATCTAAATTGTTAACTGCCAGGACAGGGGCATTTACATATTCGCTCCCCACCTCAAGGACCCCTAACATTGTGTTATCGGAGTGACGGGCGGGCCCCCCTCCGAGGAGAGTGTTGACAAACGACCTCTGATGTTACCCTGCAAACTATCATTTCATACGCACTCGTATTTTAACCAAACGTCTTACCTAAGAGTTGCGGGACACGTTTACAAGGGACCGCGTACCCCCAGCTTGAATAAGAAATGTGAGAAATAAACGAAGGAATAATAATTTCCTGGATATTTGTAACGCCCCACCAGACACCGAAACAAGCCGTTTGCTCATTGGCTGCTTCAGCTTTTGTTCTCTAACGGTCCATTTTTATCCGCGTAAACACAAGCAGCAGAGAAATAAACCTCAACAATTACGACAGTTCATGCCCGTGTTACTTCATTTTCTATATAATACATGAAAAGTCAAAGACGAAATAAACAAAGGCTGGGGTGTTTTTTGTCGATTATCATCGTGAGCTCATAACACGACGGCATCATGGGTAATGTAGTCCAACAGCTAATGGCATATTGGCTTTCTTTTTTTTCTACTTTCCAACTACATTTATCTGACAGCTAACATTTAAGATTTTTTTTAAACCGTTGACAACATATAAATGCAGTATTTTGTTTTTAAAAATGTAAAAATTCCCAGCCAATTGCAACAAAAATATAATATAAAGTAATATTGGTGGAATCGTGGTGAGATGGTCGGCACTGTTGACCCACAGCAAGAAGGCCCCTGGATGTGAATCCACGATTAGGCTGTGGCCCCTCCAGGTGGAAGAATTTACAGAGTCACCCACCTCCTGCAGGGCAATTTGGTTGTACTGTATATTTAAATTTGAAGTACATTGTTAGCACTGTACTTCTGAATTCACTAAAGTGAATGCATGGCAATACGGAGTATTTTGGTAATATTTTCAGTGAATGAGTTTAAGGGTTCAAAACCCTCATCATAGGGTGGAGTCCTAGGTTTATCAGCCTGAGCCAGACCAATGGTAAAATAAGCAACACAAACAGAGCATCAAGCCCATTAGTTGTACCAGAGACCAAAGTGAATGCTCTTAGAGTTAAATGAATTGTGGTTACGTCAGAGGCATTTAAATGACAAAGATGCTTCCCAGATTAGAAACACTGGCCTCAGTTTGCCTCATTCAAAGACTGGAGCCTTGATCCAACCCACTGCAGCCAAACTGCACTCAACCTGCAGTGCATATGTGTGTGCACGTGCACACATCCATTTGCGTTAGTGTCCATGTTTCAGGACATGTGCATAAAAGTGAATGGAAGGACTGCTTACCTCTACATAAACTTAATTCTCAAACTGAATATCAGTTGTGCCCAAACTCTGGCACCTCTGGCATCGCCATCCCTTACATAAGAGGACATTAGAGTTCTGTCCAGGGAACATGCTTGAAGTTGTTCAGATTAGCCTCTTGGGTGCACCCCTCCCTTCCCCAACACGTTTAACGTGTAAGACATTGTAAGTGCATTAGCTTAATCCCTCCTATCTGGCGTGCAGCGATCCATGCATTTCAGTGAACGCACACAAACAGTGGTCCTCAGGCAGTGAAGATGGAGGTGCACATGCAAGTATTTTCACCTGTGTTTGATCCAAAATAACAAACCTGCCAAATATTGAACAGTTTGTAGGATTGTAAGGGACAATGTTGAGATTCAGCGTGTATTTGTGCATGCTGTGGTTGCTTTTTGCAGGTAAATATAACTTGTGTGTTGTTGTCACAGGTCAATATTAGAGTCATTAGTATGTTTTTCTGCTCTCGTTCTCACCTCGTCATTGGCACATTTGAAGTGAAGTGAAGTGTACTGAAGTTTGTACAGCTGATTTTTTTTTGTATGTTTAAAATTAATTCATTTGTGTAGACGCCTTACGTGCCTCTCTGTTTACACAAATATATGTATAAAAAGTTATAATGAACTATAATCTGTTCTCTAGACACCGTCTCCAGCGAGGACATCAGTGGATGTGAACAGCAGCCATGCCAAAACGGTGGTGTATGTGAGAGCCACAATGGAGGATTCAGATGCCTTTGCGCCTCTCAGAGCCAAAACGGGCAGCTGTATGGTGGACAGAATTGCACAGTTGCACTTACAGGCTGTAATGAGAACCAGTGTGAAAATGGAGGAGTGTGTTCTCCCTTATTTGTGAACGATCACCACAGTTACACATGCATCTGCCCTGCTGGCTTCACGAGCCCTAAATGCCAGACTCCTACTGTTTTCTCATTTGAGTCCAGAGGCTATGTGTACATACAGACGCCGCTCCTAGACCAAGAAGCTCCTCTTAACGTCACCTTCAGCTTCAGGACGGAACAACTGGTTGGCACCCTCTTACAACGCAGGGTGGACGATCTGCTCTTCAGCATCGAGCTGATGCACGGGCATCTCTGCCTCCTCAGCCTGAGAGGCCAAGGCTCCAGCACATTGGTTCAAGAGCTTCCAGGATATTTGTCTGACAGCAAGTGGCACACAGTGGAAGCATCTCTGGGTGGCGTGATCAGTCTCATCAGGCTGCTATGCACTGAAGGAAGCTGCACCAGAGAGTCCAATGCTGAAGTCCAGCTGCTTGAACAGGCCTCCTCTCTCCCTGAGCCCGAAGCAGTTCGTCACAGCCTCTTCATTGGAGCAATCAGTGGGAACTGGACACTGGGCAGGGCAGTGGAGGAAGCAGACTACCCTCCTGCTTTTCTGGGCTGCTTCAGAGATGTGTTTGTAGACTCACGGCTGTTATTGCCGGTTATAGCGCCAGAAGGTTCACACATCCAGGCGAACATCACTGTGGGGTGCAGCGACAAAGACAAGTGTGACGACAGCCCGTGTCAGAACCGAGGCCGCTGTGTTAGCCAAGGCTGGAGGGGTTACCTTTGTGAGTGCCACAGGCCATATGAGGGAAACAACTGTGCAGAGGGTAAGACTTACATATACATTAACATCATTGCAAGCTGTGTAAATTTTTTAATTAGATTCTCAAATAAACTCAAATTGCTTGTTAGTTCCCAGTTTTTCTTCCTATTTGCTCCGCCATCCACAAAAACCTTGTCTGTCCCCGCCTACTGTTCAGGGCTTCTCCTGTGTTTGTTTCCTTACCTGCAACATCAAATACTGCATAAAGTCATGGCATTAAAAAGCTCTGCATCCAGTGTTTTGTTGACCTGTCTCTCCATCCCAGCCTCCTCCCTACATAGTCTTTTTATTTCTTTAGGTACAGAACCTCAAAAAACAAATTTTCTTTCCCACAATGAAACACAGCAATGGAGGTCCTCTTTAACAAATGGCTGTTTCAGTCTGAGGTTATAACTTTTAAAAAATATGTAGGTTTTGTGAGCAAAAGCCTTTTTTGGCCTTGTGCAACTTTTGGTTTAATAGATGTGGTGCGATTTCCATTGAACCACACCCATTAGCGCTAACCTGATCTCTGTTAGGTAACATTTCTGAATCCTGAATAACATTTAATTTAGCTGATGACAAATTATTGGAGATACCCTTTAAATATAGGTGCACTGGTTCAAGTTCAAGCTCAGCCTGAGTCATCTTGCTGCTCAAGTGTCAGTGGTGAGCTGTGAAGAGAAGCACCCTGCAGGATAAAATTAGTCGGCAGACGTTAAAGGAGCTTACGGAGCTGGTAGAAATAGCAGACTGTCAAGTCAAACAGCCATGCTTTTAGAACATACACCTGCATCGAGGATTAAAAAAACGTGGTGTTCAGTAATTGACCGGGAATGCCTTCAGTTTGCCAGATCAGGGAGTCTTATGGACTTGTGTCTTCTTTGGTTGCCAAACTGAGGAGCTCCTCCTTGTAATGACCTGCGAGCCTTCTTCATTGTAAAAACCTTTTACTGAAACAATAACTCGTTTAGTTCCCATAACACTGACGACTGTACAATAATCATGGCATTCTTTTGCTTAAAAATGAGATTAGAGACTAATTGGTGTTAGATAAGACGATACATCTTTTTATCACTTACATAAAGACTGGAGATGCTGCACATTTTTGATTTTACTGGGATTGTACATGTAAGACTTTACTGCTCCTGTTAAGTAAATTATGAATTTCTCTCTTTCTCGTGCTTATACAGAGTACATCACAGCCAGGTTTGGAAACAAAGACCTCGAGAGCTATGCTGTGTTCTCATTGGATGATGACCCAGGTGATACTGTGATCATATCCATGTTCATCCGCACCAGACAGTCCAGTGGTCTGCTCCTTATCATGACTAACACCACAAGCCAGTACCTCCGCCTGTGGTTGGAAGTGGGTATGATCAAAGTTCAGGTCAACAACTTTGAGACCCTGGTCGGTCGGGCTGTGATCAATGACGGCCATTTCCACCTGGTGACTCTGAAACTGGAAGGAGTGGTAGCCACCTTGTTCCAGTCAGCCCAAAGCCAGGGCTTTATACCCATCAGGCTCATCCAGGTCCATCCTGGGGATATGGTTTATGTCGGGGGGCTACCAGACTCAAGGGCATCGGCTTCTTTTGGCGGGTACTTCAAGGGATGCATCCAGGATCTGAGGATTAACAACAAAAGACTGCAGTTCTATCCAATATCAACTCCGGTAGAATCGTACAACCTGGAACAACTCATCAGCGTTGCAGAAGGATGCAGCAGCGACAACGCCTGTGCTGTGAGTTATGGCAGTGCTGCCATATCGATAACGCTGTTGTGCATGAGCTGCTACCCCTTGCGACCCTGGTGTCTGCACTAACACTGAAAGAGTGCTTTATAATTAATTGATACTGTCTTCTCTGCATTAGGTGAACCCCTGTCTTAACGGGGGAGTGTGTTACTCCATGTGGGATGATTTCATTTGCAACTGCCCCCCCAACACTGCAGGGCGGCGCTGTGAGGAGGTGAAATGGTGCGAGCTGTCTCCCTGCCCAGCTGCTGCAATGTGTCAGCCCCTCTCTCAGGGTTTTGAATGTAAGTAACCTGATAACAGGTTCCAGTCATGCATAATGCATGTCCTGAAAGTACATCATCAGGGAGGAATAAAGACTCTTTAAGAATTCATTTCCCATTCATGGCACATGCAAGCATTTGGAAGAATTTACAAGTAATGTGCAAGCGAACTGACATCCACTGAAGACATCATCAGCACTGCACGTCCCTTTAGGGGACTCAATGGTGCACACACAGTTTTAATTACAGCACTGTTGATTACAGCAGGGAACACAGTAGAGGCAGGGATCCTGCATGGGATTCCTCTAAGGCGTGGTAATCCCTGGTCAGATTAACTCTGCTGCCACATGGCTGTGGTAGTTTATGATGACATGTCTTCCTGGAGCAGTCACATGTTCACAGAGGGGAGGGGAAAAAACAGTAGCTTTTTAAACAGTTTTTGAGCTAATTTGCTGTTTAAATAAAAACAAACGGTAAGGACAGTGGGGTTATTTCACACTGGATGTTTTTGGAATTATGTTTTCGTTGAAGTTATTAAGGCTCAGTCAGAATAAAGTGGAATCATCTCCTTCTGTACGCCAGTACAAATCAGTTTCCGCTGAGGCAGAGTTGGTATGTTTGTATTTGCTATGCTGCCAGGCTACTGTCAAGTGTGGTTGAACTTACAGAGTCCTGAAAAAAGACATTAGCTTAATTAAACTCTAACCTTGTGACTACACTAGGAACTTCCCGCTCACAGGGTGCGCTTTGTAAAAGCAGACCAGACTGTTTTTTTATTAAACATGAGCAGTATGCAGTTCTTAAAGAAACTGGTTTAACGCTTTATAATACAGCGTGCAACTCAGCATGTAATTCCCCTGTAATTTAATGGAATGTCAGTGGTTTTTTTATTTGATATTACAATGTAATTATAATAACCTACACATTCATAAAGGTAGGAATACTAGAATAATGCTTTTAGAGGACGCAAATAAATAATTGTTGTAAATAAATTGAATAAGTCTGTAAGTAATTTTTAGTAATTAGTAAGTAACTTTACATAGTGCCACAATTCTGGGTATTTTACAGGAAAGGGGATAAGTCATACTCTAAGTAATTGCTGCTCTAAGTGCAGCATAATTTCTTGGTAATTTGACAGTAAAACCAATAACATGTCCCAATCTTACATTGTAAGTAGACTGTAGTTTTAAGGGTATTTTATGGAGTGGATTAGCCTTGACTAACCTCAAGGTACTTTACGGGGTTTGAGACACTCCTTTTGAGAGATGTGAACAGTGATTTTGAAAGAAAGAAAATTAAATTCACATAGGCCTGCAAATTTAGATGGCATTTATTTTTTGTTTTAGCATTTGTAAGGGAGAAAAGTTCTTCTCACATCTATATTGGATAACTGAAAAGGAAAAAGGACAATCGAGTAATACAAAATCTACTGTGTACATGTGTTAAAAATAAAGGAAATTGGGAAAAGATTAATTTGCTTTATAATATGGCCCACGCCCCAAAATGTAGAGCATATTTACAATGGGTTGTGTCAAACTTTCAGCCACAGGGAGGACTAAGAGCAATGTGGTATTAGGTTACTCTTCAAGACCTGAAAACATGAGTCTTTAATGTTCAGGGGGGACTGTAGTCTGTATGGGTGTGATGCTTTGAGACTGCAACAAGTAAGCTGCTCCTCCCTGTCTCTGCTACAGGCTTGTCTAATGTGACATTTCGGCTTGGAAGCAGCATTCCACAATACCGGAGCAATGGAAAGATTAAGCGCAGCCTGACCAGTGTCTCCCTCAGCTTCCGCTCAAGACGGCTTGCTGCCACATTACTGCATGCACACAAGGACTCAAACTACCTGACGGTCTCTCTCCTGAACTCTCATGTGGTCATGGATCTCCAGGTTGGGGGTGACAAGGACAACGTGTCTATTCAAAGCCAGACTCAGTTCAGTGATGGAAAGTGGCACACTGTGAAGCTCAGCTTGGAAACCCAGGCATCGACCTCCAGTTGGATCATGGTCGTGGATGGAGGAAAGGAGGCCATTAGCATGCCCAAAACAGCTGTGGGTGACCTGGAGTTTCTCAGCAAGGAAGCGGACATCTTCCTGGGTGGTCTAAGCCTGAATGCTGGAGTGGATCTGTCTGGCTGTCTGGGTCCTGTCGAGATTGGGGGGCTTCTTCTCCCTTTCCACCCCGATACAGAGCTGAACCTGCCCAGACCTCAGGAGGAGCAGTTTTTGAGGATAAACAGCAATGCTCCCCTGCTGTACGGCTGCTGGGGAGCCAGTGTTTGCACACCTAACCCTTGCAGGAACGAGGGTGTCTGCGAGGACCTGTTTGACCTGCATCAGTGCACGTGTTCCTCCGAGTGGACGGGCCACCTGTGTCAAGACTCGACAGACCCCTGCATCTCCGGGCCCTGTCTCTACGGCAACTGTGTCAGCCTACCTGGAGGGTATAAGTGTGCGTGTGAGCAGGGGTACAGCGGCGAGCAATGTGAGGTAGAAGTCGATATGTGTGAAAAAAGCAATTGCAGCCACGGCGCCACGTGCCTCAAAGGCTTCCAGACGTACTCCTGTCTATGCCCTCAAAATATGACCGGCCAGTACTGCGAGTGAGTTCCTCAAGAGTTGATTTCAATGTCACCAGAGATAGCAATGTCACCAGTTGTGCTGATTTGCAAACTTCTCTATTACAGCGAGAAACTCCCTGAAATCCCATGGTACATCGAGACCAATCCGTAAGTGCTATTACATCAAATTCAACACACTTCACTTAACCAAGTAAACAACAAATCAACCATTTCTGAATTAAACAGTGTTTACTTTCTCTCTTCTGATGTTTGCCCAGACTTCCTCGGTTGCCCGTGTCTACATGCACGGGTACACGGTGGAACTACAGCTGCTTTAATGGAGGAAGCTGCTCCGAGGCTGATGATGCTTGTTACTGCCTGCCTGGCTTCGCGGGACAATGGTATGACATGCATAATGATAGTTAATTTGCACGCAACTTGTGATTTTAAAAGTCCATTTCAGTGCAGCTACTGCCCCCAGGTGGCCAAAAACAGAACTTTTTTAAATTTTCCTTTCAGGTGTGAGAAGGACGTGGATGAATGTGCCTCTGACCCCTGTATGAACGGAGGTTTCTGTGTCAACTATGTGAACAGTTTTGAGTGCGTGTGCGACATGAATTACTCGGGGATTCACTGCCAAATAGACGTCAGCGACTTCTACTTGTACCTCTTCCTGGGCCTGTGGCAGAACCTCTTCCAGCTCGTGTCCTACCTCGTGATTCGTCTCGACGACGAGCCAGAAATTGAGTGGGGGTTCCAGATCAACGATTAGACCCTCTTTATGATGAATAAAATCAGACCTAGCTCGATGTGAAGGGTTAATCAGTCACAACAGCACATCTACTGGAGGAGATCTGCAACACCTTTGGGCTGTATGAATCAGTTTTATCTCTTCCTGTGGGAACATACATGTCCACAGACATTGCGAGCAAATATATCTACCTACATAGTCTCCGTGGTAAGGGGAAACTGTTCTCCTTTGTGGCCTCTTGTGATTTAGGTTGATAAACCAGGTGTATCTGCATTAATCTACATAATACCTGCAGTATTTAAGTGGTCCGTGTTGCAGATACACAGCTCTTGGTTTCAGTGTGCACTCGTAAACATGAGACTTTTATGAATGTTTGAATTTTTTATGAAGACAATTTTTTTTAAATCTCAGCTTTACAACGAGCTGCTAACGAGGAACAGTGGCTGTTGATATACGTTACGTATTCGTGTAATGTATTGACAGGGTCAGCAATAGAGATGTGTCTGTTGTGAACAGGTTTATTTGGTTATGTTGAACAATACATACTCCATCGTGTTTTTGACAGTGTGTGAATCTGGTTCTAATACTGAAAACTACACTTTAGAGAGCTCTGTGTGTGCCTTAAATATCCACTTTTTGATCTGTGCGACAGCTTTTCTCTCACTGGGTTTTGTAACTGTTCCTCGCATAGTTATAATCAAGTGGATGAAACTGAAATTACAATATATGTATCTAAGACGTATTTACAAATATTTATGTAACGTAATATAAAATAAGTTGTCCTGCATACAGTATCTGATCTTGAAAGGGAACCCATTATGCTTTTCCTTCATTTCTCAAACATAGCATCTACAATTGTGGATGCTCATGTTAAACATGGATAGAGACTGAACTGGTGAGGTCAGCAAATGCAAACGTGAGTTAAACACTCACTTTTATGCATTTTTTTTTCTTTTGGCACTGTGTGATGTGATATGCCTAATATGACTATCAGGCACACCTGACGGGCTGCAAAAGGTCCAATATGTGATTAAAAAAAGGATCATACTGAAATATGAATCATGCAAACCTACTCTGAGTCACAGGAAAAAAACATGTGGATGGAAATGAGCATTAAAGGTCTCTTTTAGGAGAAACAAATATAAATAAATGTGAAATGTTTGGAAAATGACAGTTTTTATTTAAATCCTTTGTATACATATTGCTCATCTGAAACAGGCACATTCAAGAAAACACTACTTCAATTCACTCATCTGGTGATAACAGGTCAAATCTGATGCTAACAATGGTGCCAATAAGATTCACAGAAACATAGTAGCTGCCAAACGGACACAGGACAGGACAGACTCCGTATGGCTCCAGGTAAGTCCACTCGTCTTCTCCTCTCAAAGACATGCTTGATTAAATACTGATCATATGCAGTAGTTACCAAAATGGATGAAAATGTGACCTGACGAGTGAATTATATTTCGCAGCAGGGATCGTATTTTCACATTATATACATAATGTAAGGCCGCTGTGGAGCTGCTACCACAATCACACCCTACACGATGTTGTCTGTGAAGGTTCTCAGTCATCCTTGGACCAGGTCATCGTAGTCCAAGGAGCTTGGAAAGAAAAGCATCTGGACTTCTTTAAGTTGCTTATTATGTTATTTTTATACCAAAACACATCCATCCAACAAGTTAATGACTCATCAGTCCTGTTCATGGAGCTTACAGTCGCAGAGCTCTTTGTAGATCCTCTTTCGTATCTTTGGTATGTCTTTTTGTGAGAAGTGGAGGGGTCTTGTCAGAGCAAGGCATCTAGAATACTGTAAAAGAGCAATATCATGTAGTGAGCAAGCAACAGAAACAAATCTGAAACGATCATGCACGCGAACAAAGTCGCACATACCTCCAGAACAAAAACTCCGCAGTCGTTCTCGTTGGTCTGCTGCGGGACTTTCTGCGAGGAGCAGCAGGGGGAGACAGCACATCGTGTCAGTGAGAGCGAGCGTTCAAACAGGTAACAGTTTAAACCAGGACGACGTACCTCATCGAACGCCACCGTCCAACCGCTTTCAAAAGCAGTTTGCTTCTTTTCTTTTGCTTCGGTCATCAAGTATTTCAGGATGTTCTGTTGAGAGGAAAACGTTTAGATAGAAAAAGTATTTTGTCAAAGTAACTGCGTGTACGTGAAGTGTGTAATTACCCTTCCAACTTTCTGGAGCCCGTTCCCTTGAGAGTCATAAAGGCAGATTTTCTTTTGGACGATGTCGGCAGTCACCAAACACCAGTGAACCTCCAGATGGATAGGCACCAAAAGAAGTCTCTTAGAAAACAAATCCACCTGGACGAGACAAACGAGATCACAGCCACCCATCCCACCCACTCTTTAGTTCTTTAGAGACTTTTTTCATACTTTTCACTGCATAGAAATAAAAGTTATGTTAGTTCTTTTTGCTTCTGGGAGAAACATGGCAATAGAAAGCTGCATGACTAACAAGGGTATCACATCATTTCCATCTAAGAGCTCACCTGCTTCGTCCATCGCTTAACACCATCGTATCCTTTGGTCATCAGCTGCCGGTGGAAGAAACTGTTGAGAAAATGGACCTAAAAGCGAAGACAAACAGAAATCATCAGTTTATAACAATTAAAAATACGTAGATTTAAAAGTTCTAGGATCAAACATCGCTTTCAAGTAAT